>NC_034178.2:42979125-43141625 GCF_002021735.2 Oncorhynchus kisutch | reverse complement strand
AAATCACATTGATCTGTCAAATGAGTTATTTGATTTCAGAAGAAATTGAATAGAACAATTTGAAAGAAAGAAAATGTCATTCTGGATCATACCAAAAAGAAAAAGCACTTCAGATGAACAACAGTCCCACTTTTTACAGTGTAATTATAACATACTCACACATGCTACATACTGTCCACCTGAACCTTTCACTGAATGAACATGAAGCCAGCAGGCCTGAGGCTCTTTGCAGACTGCAAATCTCTCTCTCTCCCTCTCTCAAAGGCACCTTGCCTGATAATGAGAGAGGGAATGCAGGTATGGCTGAGACACAGGGGGGGTTTCAATTAATGCCCTGCAGATTAATAAAGAGTAATAACCGTGCGTGTGTGTTCCCACACATTGCGTAAAGACCCCTGTTGCTCCGCCTGATGAGGAGGATCCTTAGAGTGACAGGATGATAGACAAAATGGCACCACTATCTGAAGGGAATCTGATAGGCCATTTACCTCAGCATAAAATCCTGATTGGCTATGTGTCTAATAAGAGAGTGGTGATTGGCTGTCAAGTTATCACTCAGTTGTTGTTATCACCAACTGCTGTGATTTGAACACTTACCACACAAAGAGACATACTGTAGAGGCTCAAAAAGTATCAAATCAAATTTGAATTGTCACACGCTTCGTAAACAACAGGCGTAGAGTAACAGTGAAATGCTTACTTACGGGCTCTTCCCAACAAAGTAGAATACAATGAAATACAATAATAATAATAGAAAAATATATATATAATAACACGAGGAATAAATACACAATGAGCAATGATAACTCCATATACATATACATGGGGTACTAGTACTGTGTCGATGTACAGGGGTACGAGGTAACTGAGGTAGATATGTACATATAGGTAGGGGTAAAGTGACTTGGCAACAGGATAGATAATAGACAGTAGCAGCAGCATATGTGATGAGTGTGGAAGTGTGTGTGTGTGGCGAATGTGTGCCTGTGTGTACGTCTTATCCGTGTTTGTGTGTGTGTATGTGTTGTAGTGTCAGTGTAAGTAGTGTATATGGATGCTGCAGGGTTGACTGGGGCACAGGGGATTCATACCTAGAGGAACAATACAATATCACACCTCTTCTGTCTTTATCTCTGTAAACAGTCCTTATCTCCCCATGCAACTCCCAGCCAGAGTACACACACACAGACACACACACACACACACACACACACACACACACACACACACACACACACACACACACACACACACACACACACACACACACACACACACACACACACCACACACACACACACACACACACACACACACACACACACACACACACACACACACACACACACACACACACACACACACCCAAATGAGGAAAAACATTTATTAAAATAAAGCAACACATGACTTACTTGTCGTGCGTAAGACACGTAGACACACAAACACACACACCTATAGTTTGGTGCCTGTCACTGAACAATGTTTGCCTTAAAGAGGTGATTTATCAAGGCTCTGCCATTTTCACACTGACCTCAGTGTCTTCCGCACCCCTTCTCTCTCCCTCTCTCTCTCTTTCCATCTTTAGCTTCCTCTCGCTCTCTTTTTCTCTCTCTCCCTCTTTGACTAAGGCCCCTACAGCTTCCTCCCAGTGACTACTGACATGTGTGTGCTGAGTATGAAATAACCTATTACTAATGTACCCTAACAGGTGTAGGATATCACCAAGAACCTAGGTGTCTTCTGACCATGTGACCTGTCCAGGAAAACATTTTGTCCCTAGTTTTCAGTGATCTCAGTCAGATGGACTCATCAGATAGACGAGGGAAGAAGACAAAACCTTAATTTAGCTGGATATTGAAACACATCATCCTGAGATGTTTTGAAATATAACATGGTACTTTGTAATACCACTTAATCAAGGGTTGTGCAACACCTTGCCAGGGACTGGGAGCACTTCTGGAAAAGGTTGAAAATACTATTTTTGTGTTTCAAGTTTTTTTTGTGCATAATTAGATGCCTTGTATTTTGGTGTTGTTCCTCTCTCTATACCTTCTAAACACTCTGTTGGTGTTTAAAATTCTGTCTAGTGCACAATTAGATCACTTCTTCTGGAGTATTTTCATGTTTAAAATTGGTTTATGTATCTGATCATTTGCTAGTTTAACCCATTTTGGCAGCCATTGTTGAGCACAGTGCTCAAACCACCAACAATGAGGTTTTACAGTAAACATCGCAGGATACTGTATTTGCCTCTACTGTTAAAAGTTGGAAAAGTGGGAATGGGTCGTCTCAGCATTGAATGTAATTTGGCTGACAATTTTGATATGTGCTCATAATGATCCATTAGGTCTACACCTCATGGCACAACAAGCTGCTTAATACTAATATAGACTATACTTTTCTTTCTTCAAACTTGCATACAACATTGTGTAAAATAATCAGTAAAGCTACAATATGTAACTTTTTGGGTGACCGGACCAAATTCATATAGAAATGTTAGTTATAGATCTGTCATTGTCATCGAATGCAAGTCTATGAAGCAGTAGATATGTTTTATATGCACTATTTCTATGCTCTCATTTCTTAAGTTTTGTTTTTGCATCTTTTACTTTCAGTTTAGTACACCAGCTTCAAACAGCTAAAAATACAATATTTTTGTTTCTTGAAAATATATTTCACAGTTGTTTAGATGGTACATTGCTTCTCTACACTATACATTGCTTGTTTTGTCGTAATAAACTGAAATTAGGTGAACTATTCAAATTTTTACAACCAGGAAATGGTGGAGCGATTACTACATGTTGTACCTTCAAGTTTAAAATGTTGAACTACCCACAGTCCTCTGAAAACAGAGCAATGTGGCAAGATAGGAAGACTTCCAACATTTTCTCTATATTTGGCTATCTTAAAAAAATATACTTACATTTTAAGCAACATATTAAGTTTGATTTATTCTTACATTTTTGGGTAAAATTAAATTAACAAATCAATGAAACGACTTGCATTAATTTTTAATTAAGTATATGTTGGTTGTTTTTTGACAATTTCAGTTCACCACAGAATACATTTTTACAGTGTGGCAGTGTGGTTGAGTGTGTAAAATTCCAATGAAATTCCAATGAAATATACCATTTTACTGACCCAGAAGTCGGGGGATTAATCCCTGCTCTCACCTGTCCCACTTTCAATCATTCTCTGTGTCCTCCTATTTCTAATCTGTCTAAATAAAACATTTAAAAAATGCAGATACAAATTTATCGGGAGGAGTCTTATCCTTGAGGCAGCACAGAGTGATTTGCACTAGATGGGCCAGCTGAAAATTGTAATTTGGCTGTATTGTAAAAATGTATTACAAAAGTGTGCTTTTTGGTCTTAATTTACACAGTAAAATCACAGTAGTTAATTAAACTATATTAAAGCTATATTAAACTATATTGTATTAAAACAAATTCATTTTATAGTTAATGTTGCAGTTTTAAAGCAAGTTTGCTGCAATTCTACTCATATTGCCATGGGGAGGAGAGGAAAATTAGTCATTTTTTATATGATATCTGAGTGAGACTGAAAAAAATCAATGGAGGCCCCCCAGCTGGTAATTCGACAATAATTACTACGTTTAGATAACGTACCAATCTAATATATGTTAGCTGACATGGGCTAATTGAGTGACTGTCAGTGACTGACATAAAAAGAAAAACTGCTGATGCAAAACCAAATTTAGAAATTGCACCTTGTGTATTCTACTATTCATGACTGAGACCCCGACTAAATTGTAATTGATTCGAGGCCCTTCAAAAGGGGGGCACAAGTTGCCCATCCCTGGCCTACATAAAGAATACCTACACCATGTAAACTGGAACAATTATCTCATTAACAGTTGTTATAAATCCAACAATTTACAGATTGGATTAGTTTAGAAAAATCTAGGTTTCTTATCCTTGTGTCAGCCAGGTCACCCATGATACAAGTCAGTATTCAACGTCCATCCATGTCTGAGGATGTCGGGAGATGACGTGGAAACCGGTCACTAGGGGCAATAAGAATCTGCCTCTGGTGCCAAAGGTTACATATCTATTCCAGCAATAGAAAGTTAATTTTAAGGTTTTTGTTTTAAGCCTATAACAAACCTTAATCCTTACCTAAACCATTCAGAGTTAATACCTAACCTTAATATTTTATAGTTAAAGCCCGAATTGAACCCTAACCTAAAAATGTGCAGTTAATGCCTAAACTTAACATTAAACACTTAGAAATTTGACATTTGAGAAACATGGATGAAAGTCTAATTCTGACGTGAGACTGTGAGAGCGAGTTGCTTAGTGTAGCATAAGATCAAAACATATAATATATATATGAAAACACAGTGTGGCGAACAGCAGGTCAGCCACCAGGGGGAGACTCGTCGAGGCCTGGTGACAGACGGAGTATACATCACGAGGCGAACGACAGCCCCACCGCACATTGCCTGGAATTGCCCGGCTCGAGAGGAGTCGATGTCATCAGCTAGCGCCGGATGCGAGGTGGGTCACGCCTTAAACTATGTCACCTCCTGTTGGGTGCACCACGAATCAACTGCACCCATGGTCCCGGTGAAGGTTAACGGACACGACACTGAACCGCTGTTAGACTCCGGAAGTATGGTTATGCACGTAACCACGAGCCTGCTGAACCAGGAGACCGAACGGGGTAGGGAGATGTCCATGGTGACACAAAGCGGTATCCAAACGTATTGACCAACGTCATGATGCCACAAGGGAGCTGTCAGATGATGGTGGGTGCAGTACCAGAGTTGCTGGTACCTCTCCTAGTGGGATGGGATTGACCGCTGTTCATGGCCCAGTTGAGGAAAAAGATACGAGCCGTCCGAAGAAGAGAGCGGGGACGACCCATCACCTGTGCGGCCCGGAAGCAACCAGTTAACCAACCTGTATCTACGAGTCTGGAGTCGGAGATGGAAGGGGCGCCGGAACCCGACCCCCCTGGGGAACCACTGGGGAGGTCCTCGATTTCGAGGGGCCAGTCAAAACACCTGCGGGGGGGCCAACTGAGGGGACAATTCGGGACGGTCCAGTGGTAGGATCCGAACTTGAAAGCCGCCCAAGTGATAGCGGTGGATGGACAGCTACTTCAGGGGGTGAGTGACTGGCGATACCCCCATTTCCAAATAAAAAATAACCTTTTGTATCAGGTGTCGCACCAACAGGGGGAACTTTGAGAGGTATTGTTGCTGCCCCAACGGTACGTGGGAACTGTTCTTCACCCACCTGTTCTTCACCCACCTGCATCACCCACCGGTTCCACTGGCCCGGGATGAGGAGAGCCATGGAAGACTACTGTCGCAGCTTCCTGGAGTGTCAACTCAATGCCCCGAAAGCTCACTTCCGAAACCCATTGGTCCCCCTACCGATCATCGGGGTGCCCTTTGAACGTATCGCCATGGACATAGTGGGACCCCTGGTAAAAAGAGCATGACGACACCGGTACATCCTGGTGATAGTAGATTAAGCCACCCGGTCTCCCGAGGCCATTCCCCTATGGGAGCTGTTCCATCTTTTTAGCCGGGTGGGCATCCCGATCGAGATCCTGACAGACCAAGGTGCTGAGTTTATGTCCCACCTAATGAATGTCTTTCACCCGCAGACGGATGGGCTCGTCGAGCGCTTCAATAAAACACTCAAACAAATGCTGCGGAAGGTCATCGAGCAGGATGGAAAGAACTGGGACCAGCTACTACCTCACCCAATGTTCTCAATCCGAGAAGTACCCCAGTCCTCCACTGGGTTTTCCCCTTTCAAACTCCTCTATGGGCGGAGGCCACGCGGCCTACTGGAACTCGCCAAGGAGGTGTGGGAAGCCCAACCGACCCCATTACGCATTGTGGTAGAGCACGTAGAGACGATCGGATGACAGCCATATGGTCAGTCGCGAGGGAACATATGGAGAAGGCAGCGTTCAGCCGTCTGAAGGAAGCGCTGTGCTCCCATCCGATTCTCGTAACGCCCGAATTCCAGGTGCCGATGGTTATCCAGACGGATGCATGTGACACGGGACTATGGGCTGTTCTGTCCCAGGTACATGGGGGGGAGGAGCACCCCATCATGTACATCAGCCGAAAGCTGATGCCTAGAGAGAAAAAATACTCAATTATTGAGAAAGAGTGTCTAGCGGTGAAGTGGGCGCTAGACACTCTCACGTATTACCTGTTAGGTACCCACTTCGCCCTGGTCACGGACCATGCTCCCCTGGTTTGGATGGCCAGGGGAAAGGACACAAACAATCGGGTCACCAAGATGTTCTTGTCCCATCAATGCTTCTCTTTGTCTGTTCTGGGTTGGCGCCCCCCCTTGGGTTGTGCCATGGTGGAGATCTTTGTGGGCTATACTCTGCCTTGTCTCAGGATGGTAAGTTGGTGGTTGAAGATATCCCTCTAGTAGTGTGGGGGCTGTGCTTTGGCAAAGTGGGTGGGGTTATATCCTTCCTGTTTGGCCCTGTCCCGGGGTATCATCAGATGGGGCCACAGTGTCTCCTGAAACCTCCTGTCTCAGCCTCCAGTATTTATGCTGCAGTAGTTTATGTGTCGGGGGGCTAGGGTCAGTTTGTTATATCTGGAGTACTTCTCCTGTCTTATCCGGTATCCTGTGTGAATTTAAGTATGCTCTCTCTAATTCTCTCTTTCTCTCTTCCTTTTTCTCTCTCGGAGGACCTGAGCCCTAGGACCATGCCTCAGGACTACCTGACATGATGACTCCTTGCTCTCCCCAGTCCACCAGGCCATGCTGCTGCTCCAGTTTCAACTGTTCTGCCTGTGATTATTATTATTTGACCATGCTGGTCATTTATGAACATTTTAACATCTTGGCCAGGTTCTGTTATAATCTCCACCCGGCACAGCCAGAAGAGGACTGGCCAACCCTCATAGCCTGGTTCCTCTCTAGGTTTCTTCCTAGGTTTTGGCCTTTCTAGGGAGTTTTTCCTAGCCACCGTGCTTCTACACCTGCATTGCTTGCTGTTTGGGGTTGTAGGCTGGGTTTCTGTACAGCACTTTGAGATATCAGCTGATGTACGAAGGGCTATATAAATACATTTGATTTGATTTTGTGCACAGGTCAGGGGTGAAGCATGGAAACGCGGATGCCCTATCGAGAAGGGAGACATACATGGCACTGATGACTGTCCCCTCCCCGACAGAGCTAAGGGGGGGGGGGTGGCATACAGCAGGTCAGCCACAAGGGGGAGACTCGTCGAGGCCTGGTGACAGACGGAGAATACATCATGAGGCGATGGCTCCATCTGTTGGACATGCTAGGTCTCGACGGGCTCTCTGGCCAGGACTAATTTGGGGCTGATTGGGAGCTGGTGAGCAATCAAGGGCTGATTGCTCACCAGCTGTGCAAGGCGCATAAAGCTGCCAGAAGGGCAGCACACAAGGAAGAGCGAGGGAAGAAAGGACTCCCATATAGTTGGGGACGGTTGCAGAGGTATGAGGAGGGAGTTCAGTTTTTGTGCCCAACAGGATACAGCAAGACCCAGAGCCCAGAAGACGGTATCCCAGAGAGGGTCTCATGGGGGAGACCTATCCTTTTCTTTTTGATTTATTATTTAAATAAACACCCTTGAAACCGAGCTAATCATACTCTGTCCGTGTCCGATCTGTGTAAACATCTTGACCAAACTCCCTGGTCTGCCACAACAGATATTGATACAATAATTTATTTTAATAAATAAAATTAAATAAATAAACCTGCAATAGACTATTCTGGGAAATATGACAATGAGGCTCCTCCCACAACTGTGGATAACTCCATAGATACAAGTCCCTGTCTCTGGTCACACATAATGGAGTTAAAAGATGCAATAATAAATAAAAAAATTATGTTAATTACGTATAGCTCTTGATGTGATGTGAATCCAAAACCAAACTGGCTTCCCTTGACGCTTTCTTGGGGGGTGCCAGGACCATTCTCAATTGAGCTCAGTCAGTTTAGCTCAATGCTGATTGGCTATTATTTTATACTTTTTTTATGAAGGGAGGCCAAATGCTCACTGGCTTCTCTTGCATTCAATGCTAAGGGTGGCAACAAAGTCATACTCTTTTTGACCAGACAGCCTCAGATAGATGGCCTAAACGTACAGAGACAGAGGAGCACTGTTTCGCTCACTCTGTGCTTTCTCCGGTGAGATACATTGAGCCTCTTTCTGTTTTTCTTTCTTTTTTTTCTGACTAGATCTCAAGTGCACTACTTTTCAAGGATTCATTACACAATCACGATGTTTTGAGTCTTTCTATTTTTACGGTGCAACATTCCAGTCTGTCAGCCTTTGTTCAGAGTAAGCTAGACTGAATCCATGGCATCCCTTTCCAAGTACACACCTTCTATTATAGTTTCAAATCAAATATGCAGATATGCAGTAACAAAGCTCCAACTTGTTTGTCTGAAGCACTTCATTCCTCCACCACGGCCCAACTATGTCAGGCATGCAGATGCAATATTTACACTGATGGGAGGTATGGCTCGGTTGTTATTGTTTGGCCTGATTGTTTGTGTGTGTGTGAACATGTTGGTATTTGGTGTGTGTGTTGATATCTGGTTGGTATTTGGTGTATTTTAAGTGTGTTTGTGGAAGTGTGTATACACTGTCTGTGTGTTTGTGTGTGGATGGCGGTTGTATGAGTTCAGTGGTGCAGCCTGACAGATCTGAACATGGATAAGCATGACATATGGGTGATGTGTGGTGTGCGTGAGAGGGGCATGTCTGTGTACGTCTGTAGTGTGTTTTCACTGTTATTTACGGGCAAACTTATTGCTGCCCTACAGTGTGAAAAGCATGTGTGTTTGTGCAGTATGTGTGTGTGTGTGTATTTGGTAGAGTTGGAGTTTGAAGAATACACTTTAGACACCTTCAGGCCATGTGTGTGTACAGATGTAGGATCTTAATTTCAACACTCTTTTGTTCCTGAAAAGTGGCGAATGAAAACTTGCAGTGTGTTCGAGTTTAAAATGGTATTTATAGTTTGTAATTTTCACTTTAAAATTTCAGATTTGATTTTCCCTAACAAAAAATGTATCAACCCTTATAAAAATGTCCATGAATTATAATCAACATAAAAATTCATATTTCCTGTTGTTGCAGGATTTTTTTCCACCTGTGGCAAGCTGGCTCAAATTAAGACCCTCTGTCTGTATGGGGCTCTCGAGTGGCATAGTGGTCTGAGTCACTGCATCTCAGTGCAAGAGGTGTCACTACAGTCCCTGGTTTGAATCCAGGCTGAATCACATCCGGCGGTGATGTGTCCCATAGGACGGTACACAATTGGCCCAGTGTCGTCCAGGTTTGGCTGGGGTAGGCTGTCATTGTGAATAATAATTTGTTCTTAACTGACTTGCCTGGTTTAATGATCTTACAGGCCCTTAAGGAAGACAGCTTCTTTGATGACTAACAGAGGCTCTTTCTAATCCAGTTTGGTCTCAGACTTTGATAAGTAAGCAGACTGGGGAGTGGAGACTAGTTTTTGTTTATGATCAAGCCATTGACATACACTGCACGATGGTCCAAAATGGTGCCTGGTGTCCACAGTTGCATGTAATTTTCCCTGGGTGTGTGGTCATCATTAGATTGTCCTCTCCACTACAAGACTTCTTTACGGTCCTGTCAGTCTCACACCGCGTGACTATCTCATCATCACACACGCTCAGGAGCCAGAGATCGCACACACACACTCACACGCACGAACACTCACACGCAAACACACACACACAGAAGCTGCATGACCACACACACACACACACACACAGAAGATGCATGCACACAAATGCACACAGAAGGTGCATGCATGCAGACACACACACACACACACACACACACACACACACACACACACACACACACACACACACACACACACACACACACACACACACACACACACACACACACACACACACACACACACACACGCGCGTATCATTACAGGTTAGGAAACGAGTACTACATTTGTGCGGCTAACACACACACACACACACACACACACACACACACACACACACACACACACACACACACACACACACACACACACACACACACACACACACACACACACACACACACACACACACACACACACACACACTCTCCTGATAAAGAGCATAGAATAATCAACTCACAGGAAGATAAGAAAGAGAGAGATAGAGGAAAGAGGAGGATGCAGAGGAAGAAGAATGAGAAACAAAAAGACAAAAAGAAGACGGGCCACACAAAGGAGGGAAGAGAATCAATCTGTCTTCAAGGAGCTGTTAATTATACATTCTACAGCGTTCTCCATCTTCGTTAGTCTTTAATTAATTCATAATACTGAAACAAATTACCTTTGCATGGATGAAAATTAGGATGTGGCGTGGCAGTTTGGCATTTGGTGATTAAATATTCCTGGGATAGTCAGAGTGTTTGATAGAGCACTGTTTGGTTGATGAAGTCGTGTAGTGTTATTAAGTTTGAAATAACAGTCGTCTCATACGTGTTCACAGTAGTTACGGGAGAACGTTGAGGCATGGCATCTGGAGAGCATTGATAAACATGGAGAGGAGAGGAGGCGGCACACGCATGCATGCACAGATACATGTTTTATTCTGAAACTCGAAATTGGTTGATTGATTGGTTGGAATGGTTGAATAAATAACCAAACAGCCATATGCTACATCCTTCAATAAACAATCACTCCTCACATACTGTAAGAGTTTGATTGATTTGAGAACCTCTTTTCATTGTCCATCTATTTTCCTCTAAGAGTAGATTATTCTTGTGTTTCAGGAAACTAGACGTCGCAAGTCTCGACTTCACAGGAGGGCCGTTTGAACGTAAACATTTAAAAAAAATCAAAATGCATATTTAGATTTTTTAATGCCTTCCCGAACATATGAACTTTCATGTGCCTTAATAACAAACTTTTATGCCATCTGTAAATATGAATACAATTGTTAAATTAGGAGCCTAATTGGTTAAGCCACAGAAAAAGCGAGCAACCTTTCCGCTAGCCATGATTGGCTGAGATAATGATCAACGTTGGCATAAATGCGGAATTAAATTGTTGTCAGGAGCACAGTTACAGTCACCAACACTCTGGATAACATGAAAACAGCCTAACCAGCTCTGCTAGGGTGAGTAAAATGGTCAGTTTGGGTGGCCATCTGTAACCCAAAGCTAAAGCTTAAGATGTTTCATATAGCATTGCACACAGTCAGTGTGAACCAGAGTGACTTGACACAACAATAATGGGCCAAGCAAGCTGAACATAAAAAACAGAAAGGACACAGGACGTCTTATTTAATGAAAGGGGTTACAGTCTGCCGTGAAGCTTTCATCCATATATACGGTACGAGTCTACTTACAGTTTGATATTATACATTTCTAATTTGGTCAGAAAGTTGTTTTCATTGCAAGTTAATGCTTCTGTTAGCTAGCTAGCTGATGTTCGATGGTTAGCTTGCAAGCTAACATTGAACCTTCTATATTTGGTTAAATTTAGCTAGCTATGATGATCGGTTTGTATTGCTAGTACTCTTATGGTTTGGTATTATAGTTAATTGTTTAGGTTGCTATCGTTAACATTACATGTCTAAACAAAAGACCCAAAGTTAAAGCTTGCTGTTAGCTAGCTAGCTGACGTTAGATAAACTGTGTGTGGTGATGTTATCGCAGAATGACATTTTGCATCTGTTGTATAATAGTGCTAAAATATTTGTATCTGGAATTTGTCTTTCAGCATCAGTAGAACATGCTTCCTCCACCAGTCATACAAAGAGAATGGTCCAATGCCTCCCAATAAAAAGAGAGCTGGCCCAAGCAAGCACAGGTCACACCTGAAGCATGAGGCCTTGCAGCGAGTGGTGAACTTTATTAACAACTACACAGAGGATAATGAAATAGTATTACCAGGACACCACTCAGGACACAATCACTTTGGTGGAAAGCTGCTACAAAAGCAGCAGTTTGGTGTCTCTACAAGGAATCGATGACAACACTTGGTATGTAAACATAAACACGTTTTGATTATTTAATTGATCTCCAACATGATTGGCACTACTTTTATTGATCTCACATTATTTCTGAATCTTCCAGAAGCTGCAGTTGTCTCTGGGGGCCCCTACTGAACCAGCAAGCAAACTGAAAGAAAAGCAAACTTTTTGTCCATTAAAATTGATCGGAAATACAGTGTAGACATTGTTAATGTTGTAAATGACTATTGTAGCTGGAAATGGCAGATTTTTTATGGAATATCTACATAGGCGTACAGAGGCCCATTATCAGCAACCATCACTCCTGTGTTCCAATGGCACGTTGTGTTAGCTAATCCAAGTTTATAATTTTAAAAGGCTAATTGATCATTAGAAAACCCTTTTGCAATTATGTTAGCACAGCTGCAAACTGTTGTGCCGGTTTAAAGAAGCAATTAAACTGGCCTTCTTTTGACTAGTTGAGTATCTGGAGCATCAGCATTTGTGGGTTCGATTACAGGCTCAAAATGACCAGAAACAAACTTTCTTCTGAAACTCGTCAGTATATTCTTATTCTGAGAAATTAAGGCTATTCCATGCGAGAAATTGACAAGTAACTGAAGATCTCGCATAACACTGTGTACTATTCCCTTCACATACCCGCGCAAACTGGCTCTAACCAGAATAGAAAGAGGAGTGTGAGGCCCCGGTGCACAACTGAGCAAGAGGACAAGTACATTAGAGCATCTAGTTTGAGAAACAGACACCTCACAAGTCCTCAACTGGCAGCTTCATTAAATAGTACCCGCAAAACACTAGTCGCTACGTCAACAGTGAAGAGGCAACTCCGGAATGTTGGCCTTCTAGGTAGTGTACATTCAAAAACAAAACAAAAAAACAAAAAAAACAATATATATTTACACCTTCTGTAGAGACCCATCCACTTAGCAAAATATTGATATATAAATTCATATTGATATGTGTGGTCGTAACATGATTTTGTAACAAACCACAACAATATCATGTGACCATATCAAGTGTCCACCACATAAATATAGGGCGCATGCATCTGTTTATGTACTGTACATGTACACCTCACTCAGGTTTCAACTCAGGTTGCATGGCCTTAAACCTTTTGCAGCTCCCCCCCCCTACTTGGGGGGGGAGCTACTTGTATCCGCCTGAATACATACCCAAATCTAACAGCCTGTAGCTCAGGCACAGAACCAAGGATATGCATATTCTTGGTACCATTTGACGGAAAACACTCTGCAGTTTGTGTAAATGTGAATTGAATGGAGAGAATAACACACAATAGATCTGGTTTAGATAAAACAATGAAAAAAACATACGTTTTTTATTTGTATTTTTGTATCATCATCTTTAAAATGAACAAGATAAAACAAACATTCAGATAGGATGATGGGGACAATTTCAGTGAAAAATATAAGAGGGCAACAGCAGAAGTTTCAGAATGATAACTTCCAAAATGAGTGTGCTACATGACATTTATCATGTCACCCAGGTGTCCCACACAAGTAGCCCAAATGTACCCATACCCAAGTGGCCAAATTGGTGAAGGTATACATTTTGAAACAAATAACTATATACAAAATTCCAAAATGGTATTCTAACACACCCCCCCCCCCCCCAAAAAAAAATTGTATACATTTACAAAATAACATGGGTAACTATTGACCCTCAGTCCTCTATCAAATCAAATCAATTTATATAGCCCCAGCCTAAAACCCCAAACAGCAAGTAATGCAGGTGTAGAAGCACGGTGGCTAGGAAAAACTCCCTAGAAAGGCAAAAACCTAGGAAGAAACCTAGAGAGGAACCAGGCTATGAGGGGTGGCCAGTCCTCTTCTGGCTGTGCCGGGTGGAGATCACAGTGGTTGTAGAGGGTGCAACAGGACAGCACCTCAAGAGTTAAACAGAACAGTTTAGGGTTCCATAGCCGAAGGCAGAACAGTTGAAACTGGAACAGCAGCAAGGCCAGGTGGACTGTGGACAGCAAGGAGTTATCATGCCAGGTAGTCCTGACGCATGGTCCTAGGGCTCAGGTCCTCCGAGAGAGAGAAAGAGAGAATTAGAGAGAACATACTTAAATTCACACAGGACACCGGATAAGACTCCCATTCGGAGTCAGTGTCACTGTGAAAGAAAATGTTCTGTTAGAATAGTTTCACATATGAGCCCTGTATCAACAGGTATAATAAACAGATATATATATAGAGAGTTGAAGGTTGAAAGTTCAATATATTAGGTTGAATATATTATTATATTATTATTACCTGCTAGATCTACTGTCTCTTTTATATTATGACATTTCAGCTAGATCTACTGTCTCTATTATATTATGACAGACCAGCTAGATCTACTGTCTTTATTATATTACAACAGACCAGCTGTATCTACTGTCTCCATTTCACTTTGGCCATTGATGTGGTCCTGCCCTCTCCTCAACAGCCTCAAATAGGCTATTTCATGTGGGTTGGGGTGGGGCGGCAGACACACGCATCTCACATTTCATGACATTACATGTTTATATATTGCTTCTAAATTTAAAAAAAATCACAAATAATATTTTATATTATTAATTACAAACAAGGGCATTAGCATGATAAGAACATACCAGTCCAAAACGATGTCCTCTCCCGTTCAAAAAATATTCCTCCACAATAGCTAAATTAAGCGTCCTACAACAATCTCTGTCTCACCTTCCCAATCAATTTATTCTAAAATTGTGTGTACATCTGTATATCTAGACTTAGATTTAGCTTTCCCTGACTTAGACGCCATAATGATTGATATATAAACAGCTGAATCTGCGCATTCACCAAACACTGCAGTGCGTAATATGCATAGTTCCTTCCGGTATGAAACTACAATAGCGAATTACTCACTTTACGCTGAAGCTTACTACATGGGTTGGTCTTGCAACACATAAACATGCCGTATTGCCGTTTAGCTCAGCTCATTGGCTATCTACCCAGCTAGATTTCAAGACTATCAGTGGTCATTGGGTTAAAAGACAGTCAATCAACGAAACAGCGGGCAAATCATTGGTGCACAATGATGTCATGACTTGTTGTCTTCAAATCGATTTCTTTCAGTCAATATGTCCCGTGAAATGTCCCATCATGTTTGATTGTGTTACAAACAAACCAGTTGATTGCAGTTAAACCAAACATGACTGGAAAAGTCACATTCTGTGTGGGTTATTTACCTGGAATGTGTCGTCAAAAATGAAATGAGACGGAATTCACGACACAAGCGGTTCACAAAATGTTTCGTGTTAGGCTAAAAAACGGATTTTATCAAACAAAAGATCATTCATTGTGTAACAATGAGCATTGGAATTGCAAACAGATGAAGATCGTCAAAGGTAAACTATTTATTTTAATGCAGTTTGTGATTATGTTACGCCTGTGCTGGTTAATTTTTATTTATTTTTATGGGGCTCTATGCTCAGATAATCGCATCGTATCCTTTCACAGTAAATCCTTTTTTAAATCTGACAACGCAGTTGGATTAGCAAGATTCTAGGCTTTCGATACATTTTCATGAATGTTTAATATGACTATTTATGTAGCGATCACCTTATGTTGTGGAATTTCAGCCTGCTAGCGGGTTCCGTGTGCAGATGTATGGAATACTATGTGATAAGTGCTTGTGTAATAGTATATAAAGTATCCTAATGTACTGGTGTGAAGACATTTGGGCAGTGGTGTAAAGTACTTCAAAGTACTATCTGTACATTACTTTACTATATATATTTTTGGCAACTTTTACTTTTACTTCACTACATTCCGAAATAAAATAATGTACTTTTTACTTAATACATTTTCCTCTACACCCAAAAGTACTTGTTACATTTTGACAGGACAATTGTCCAATTCACACACTTATCAGGAAAACATCCCTGGTCATCCCTACTGCATTTGATCTGGCAGACTTACTAAACACACGCTTTGTTTGTAAATTATGAATGTTGGAGTGTGCCCCTGGCTATCGTCAATAAAAACAAACAAAAAATACATTTGGGCTGTCTGGTTTAATATAAGGAATTTTAAATTATTTCTACTTTTACTTTTGATACATAAGTACATTTTAGCAACCAAATACTTGTTTAGTCTTTTACTTCAGTAATTTTCTATTAATGTATCTTTTCTTTACCAAACTCTGCAAAAAAAGAAACAACCTCTCACTGTCAACTGTGCTTATTTTCAGCAAACTTAACATGTGTAAATATTTGTATGAACATAGCAAGATTCAGCAACAAACATGAACTAAACAAGTTCATGGGGGGGGGGGTAAAAATAAAAAGTATCAGTCAGTAGCTGGTGGCCACCAGCTGCACTAACCCTAACCCTATCTCCTCCTCATGGAATGCACCAGATTTGCCAGTTCTTGCTGTGAGATGTTACCTCATTCTTCCACCAAGGCACCTGCAAGTTCCTGGACATTTCTGGGGGGAATGGCCGTAGCCCTCACCCTCCGATCCAAGATGTGCTCAATTGGATTGAGATCCGGGCTCTTCGCTGGCCATGGCAGAACACAGACATTCCTGTCTTGCAGGAAATCACAGGACGACCAGTATGGCTGGTGGCATTGTCATGCTGGAGGGTCATGTCAGGATGAACCTGCAGGAAGGGTACCACATGAGGGAGAAGGATGTCTTCCCTGTAACGCACAGCTTTGAGATTGCCTGCAATGACAACAAGCTCAGTCCGATGATGCTGTGACACATCACCCAAGGCCATGACGGACCCGCCACCTCCAAATCGATCCCGCTCCAGAGTACAGGCCTCGGTGTAACGCTCATTCCTTTGACGATAAACGCAAATCCGACCATCACCCCCAAGTGTGTCTGGGTAAGCACCATCTAATATTTATAAAATATTTTAATCTGGAAACTTTCTGTTTATCTGGAATTTTTTTCTTATTGTAGGCTACTACCACTTTTAGTCTTAATCTTTACTACACTACTCACTGTTTAGCACATGACCTCACGTGAATTCTTAAAGAGATGGGTGAGGCTTAAGAGGGTGTGAACAATGCTGAATGGGTGTAGACAAAGGAGAGCTCTCCAGTAGCTACCAAAACATTCAAAGGCCCTTTTCTCAAAATAAGTTGAAAAGTTTATCAACTTTCAAAGCAGAATTACTTCCCCATTGTTCCTCAAAAATGTATTGTATTATATACCATTTTGTAGGTCTGAGTCTCTACTTTTTACCAATGTAAAAAAATATTTCAAATTTTGCTACATAAGACCGAATCCAGGTGGTGAGTCACTGTATAGACTTTCTTCACTGTACGCATCTTTGACTGTGAATTTGAACACAATACATTTTCCCCCTTTCTGTCCAAATGCTTTTCTTTATCACACCACTCTACCTGTGTAGTCCCTTCCTGTACTCCCTGTTCACTCAGGGAGTACACATACGACTCCTACACCATTATCAAGTTTGCTGATGACATGACAGCGGTCACTGGCGACGATGAGTCAGCCTACAGGGAGGAGGTCAGTGACCAAGGAGCTGATTGTGGACTACAGGAAATAGGGGGAGCACGCCCCCATCCACATGGACTGGGTGACAGTGGAGCATGTAGACAGCTTCAAGTTCCTCGGTGCCCAAATCATTAAAGATTTAAAATAGTCCAAACACACACGCACAGTCAGGAAGTTGAAAAATCCTGAAAAGGTTATACATCTGTACCATTGAGAGCATATTGATTGGCTGCATCAATGCTTGATATGGCAATTGCGCCACCCTCAATCGCATGACGCTACAGAGGGTTGTGCGGAAATCCCAGTACATTACTGTGGCCGAGTTCCTTGCCAGCCAGCACCTCTATATCAGGCGGTGTGAAAAGAAGGCCCGGAAAAACATCAAAGCCCCCAACTACCAAAGCCATAGACTATTTTCTCTGCTGCCGCAAGACAAGAGGTACCGGTGCTTCAAAGCGGACACCAACAGGCTCTTGGACAACCTATATCCCCAAGCAAAACGATTGATAAATGGCTAACAAAATAGCTACATGGACCGCGTTTACATTGTATCTTTATTGACCTTATATTTTAGTATTTGCACTGTCTTTATGTGTCACAACTGCTCCCGCGTTCATCGGACCCACCTGGACTCCATCATGTTATTAATTACCTCCCCTACATCTGTCACTTCCTCAGTTTCTTTCCAGAATCAGCATTAATGTCATAGGGCTCACACTCCTCGGCCGTCTCGTCAGGTTCCCGCTCCTCGGCCGTCTCGTCGTCATCCCGCTACCCCTCTCTGGCAGTCGAGGCCATCAACGCTTCATCGGACTCACCTGGACTCCATCACTTTATGAATTACTTCCCCTATATCTGTCACTTCCTCAGATTCTTTGCCAAGTCAGCAATAACATCGTTATGTGTCGCTTGTCCAGACGCTGTTCGTGTTTTGTTTCCTGTTTGTTTAATTCTTAGGGATCATATCCCTTTAGCGGGATCGATTTGACAACATCCAATGAAATGGCAGAGCACCAAATTCAAATTAAATTACTATAAATATTGAACTTTCATGAAATCACAAGTGTAATACTTGTAGTATTACAATGAAAGTAGTACTACTTTCATTTTTGGAAAAATAACGTTCCCAAAAGTAAACAGGCTATTTTGTTAGGGCAAGATGCTAGAATATGCATAAAATTGACAGGTTAGGATAGAAAACACTATTGTCTGTGAGTATAACAGAACTGATATTGCAGGCGAAAGCCTGAGAAAAATACAATCAGGAAGGGACTCTTATTTAGAAAGCTCTGCGTAAATATGCGTCCCTATTGAGCAGTGAATGGGATATCAACCAGATTCCTTTTTCTATGGCTTCCCTAATGTGTCTAGTGTCACAAGACATTTATTTTGAAAAATGAGTGTGAACGACAACATTGCGTCAGTGGTCAGCTGGTGGCTCTCAGAGTGATTTGTGCGTATTAGACAAAGGCGGCCATTGTGCCTCTCGCTCCTACTGGGAAGCCAACTGTCCCGGTTGATATATTATCGAATAGATATTTGAAAAACACCTTGAGGATTGATTATAAAAAACGTTTGCCATGTTTCTGTCGATATTATGGATCTAATTTGGAATGTGTTTCGGCGTTGTCGTGATCGCAGTTTCCGGTGGATTTCTCAACCAAACGTGAAGCACAAACGGAGGTATTTCGGCTATAAAAATAATCTTTATGGGACAAAATGAACATTTGCTGTCTAACTGGGAGTCTCGTGAGTGAAAACATCCAAAGCTCATCAAAGGTAAATTATTTAATTTGATTGCTTTTCTGATTTTCGTGAACAAGTTGCCTACTGCTAGCTGGACATAATGATATGCTAGGCTATCGATAAACTTACTCAAATGCTTGTCTTGCTTTGGCAGTAAAGCATCATTTCAAAATCTGAGATGACAGGGTGATTAACAAAAGGCTAAGCTGTGTTTCACTATATTTCACTTGTGATTTCATGAATATGAATATTTTCTAGTAATATTTTTTTGTCCATTGTGTTATGCTAATTAGTGTCAGTTGATGACAATTCTCCCGGATTCGGGAGGGGTAGTTCTAAGAGGTTTTTATCCAGCCACCATGTCGTATTTAAAAAAGGCTTTATGGCAAAATCAAATCATGCGATTATCTGGGCAGCGCCCCATCATACAAATAAATGCATGACAAACATATTTCAACCAGGGAGGTGTGACACGAAAGTCAGATATAACGATATAATTCATGCCTTGCCTTTGAAGATCTTCTTCTGTTGGTACTCCAAAATGTCCCAGAAACATCACAAATGGTCCTTTTGTTCGATAAATTGCTTCTTTATATCCCCAAAATGTCCATTTATTTGTCGCTTTTGATTCAGAAAAACACTGGTTCCAATTCGCCCAAAATGACTACAAATTATCACCTGTAAACTCGATCCGAACATTTCAAACAACTTTCCGAATCCAACTTTAGGTATCCTAAACGTAAATAATCAATAAAATTTAAGACGGAATATACTGTGTTCAATAGTGGATAAAATCAAAGTGGAGTGAGTTACAGGTCGCGCGCACCAAACAAAAGTGTCCACTTGACTTGACACATGGAAACAACAGGACTACAACTTCATTACTCAATAGAAAAACATCAACCAATTTTTAAAGACTGTTGACATCTAGTGGAAGCCATAGGAACTGCAACCAGGTGACTCAGAAATCTAGTTTCCCATAGAAAACAATTGAAAACACAGTGAACTCAAATTTATTTTTTCCTGGATGGTTTGTCCTTGGGGCTTCGCCTGCCAAATAAGTTCTGTTATATTCACAGACATTATTTTAATGTGATGTCTGTTTTGGGGTTTGGGGTAAGGGTTTTGCCCTGTGTGAAGATGTTGTATACTGGAGGGTCATGTATGGTCAAGGTGGGAGAGAGGCTCAGTAGGCCAGTCTGGGTGAGACAGGGGACTAGACAAGGATGCCCTCTATCGGGGCAGTTATGTACACTAGCCATTGAGCCTTTTTTGGGTCTGCTATGCAGGAGACTGAAGACAGTGAGCTGGACAGGCATGTGTGTGTTGACAGGCAAAGCTGTGTCAGCATATGCAGATTACGTTTCTGTGATGGTCAGGAATGGTCAGGATATGCAGGCACTAGAGACTAGTCTGAAGGTGTACGAGGGGGCTTCTTCAGCTAAGGTAAACTGGGGCAAGAGCAAAGCTCTGTTATGTGGGATAGGGGGGGGGGGGATAGAGGGGGTGGGGATAGGGCCCCTCCGCTTCCAGGGGGTTTGCAGTGGGGTTGTGAAGGGCTTAACATTTTGGGGGTGTACCTGGGCTCGGAGAGGTGGGTCAGGAAGAACTGGGAGTGGCTGTCACAGGCAGTGGTGTCAAGACTGGCCAGGTGGAGGTGGCTCCTGCCCTGTGTCATATAGAGGAAGGGCGCTGATAATAGAGGAAGGGTGCTGATAATAGAGGAAGGGTGCTGATAATAGAGGAAGGGCGCTGATAATAGAGGAAGGGTGCTGATAATAGAGGAAGGGCACTGATAATAGAGGAAGGGTGCTGATAATAGAGGAAGGGTGCTGATAATAGAGGAAGGGTGCTGATAATAGAGGAAGGGTGCTGATAATAGAGGAAGGGCGCTGATAATAGAGGAAGGGTGCTGATAATAGAGGAAGGGCGCTGATAATAGAGGAAGGGTGCTGATAATAGAGGAAGGGTGCTGATAATAGAGGAAGGGCGCTGATAATAGAGGAAAGGTGCTGATAATAGAGGAAGGGTGCTGATAATAGAGGAAGGGCGCTGATAATAGAGGAAGGGTGCTGATAATAGAGGAAGGGTGCTGATAATAGAGGAAGGGCGCTGATAATAGAGGAAGGGTGCTGATAATAGAGGAAGGGTGCTGATAATAGAGGAAGGGTGCTGATAATAGAGGAAGGGCGCTGATAATAGAGGAAGGGTGCTGACAATAGAGGAAGGGCGCTGATAATAGAGGAAGGGTGCTGATAATAGAGGAAGGGTGCTGATAATAGAGGAAGGGTGCTGATAATAGAGGAAGGGTGCTGATAATAGAGGAAGGGTGCTGATAATAGAGGAAGGGCGCTGATAATAGAGGAAGGGTGCTGACAATAGAGGAAGGGCGCTGATAATAGAGGAAGGGTGCTGATAATAGAGGAAGGGTGCTGATAATAGAGGAAGGGTGCTGATAATAGAGGAAGGGTGCTGATAATAGAGGAAGGGTGCTGATAATAGAGGAAGGGTGCTGATAATAGAGGAAGGGCGCTGATAATAGAGGAAGGGTGCTGATAATCAACAACCTGGTGGCATCTTCCCTTTGGCATAAACTCACTGTCCTCAACCCCCCTCCCCCCCCCCCAACTTTTTCTGGTCGGGCCATCACTGGCTGAGGATGGCAGTGTTGTAGATGACCGTCCATGAAGGAGGACAGGGCCTGGTTGAACTGGAGAGCAGGGTGGCTGCTTTCTGACTAAAGGTGGTGCAGAGACTGCTGTACCATGCTGATGTCGGCTGGAGGGAACCAGCTTGCGCGCCGCTGAGAGCTGGCAGATTAGGGTTGGACTGGCAGCTGTTCCTTATGAAGCTGGAGAGGCTGATTACAGCAGGTCTCTCAGACTTTTACTCTGCAGTGCTGTGGGCCTGGCAGCTGCTAAGACCCACACGAGAAGGGGGTATGGAGCCTGGGCTGTGGGTTTGGGAGGAGCCTATCTTCCACAACCCAGCCATCTCTTTGAGATCGGTTCAGTCGGCCACCCTGCAGAGGCAACTTATGGCAGCGGGTTTACTAAGGCTGGGTGACCTGTGACTGCTGTTAGAGGAGGGGTGGAAAACCCCAGAAATCCTGGCACAACAAACAGGAATAACGTATCTTAGGCTGCTGGAGAGATTCCTAGAGGAGGTCCAGGAGGCACTGTCTGAGCCTGGAAGGGGGTGTTTGAGCGACCAAATGGGGAGGGGCCACTGCAATGTTTCTGCCACTGCAGATGGCAGCAAAGACTGGGGACTGGTTGTAAGATGGCGCCAGAGAAGTGTTTTTTTTGTGCATTGTTTGTAACTTAAAAAAACATATTTTGTACATAATATTGCCGCTACCATCTCTTATGACCGAGAAGAACTTCTAGACATCAGGACTGCGATTACTCACCAAGGACTAGCTGAGTTATTTTTTTCCTTTCACGACTCTGATGAGCCTGACGCGAAGGATATACTGCTTCCTCAGGAACAAGACCCGATCCCTGTAATCTGCATGAAGAGGAGGTGGAGAAAGAGGGGCCAAAGGGTGGGCTGCCTTCTGAGAATTCATAGGCGATCGAATAAATCCCCACCTCCCTCCATTCTGCTTGCAAACGTGTAATCCTTGAAGAATAAAATCAATGAGTTACGTGCAAGATTAAACTACCAACAGGACATTAAAAACTGTAACATCTTATGCTTCATGGAGTCGTGGTTGAACAACGACAATATCAACATACAGCTGGCTGGTTATACGACGTACCGGCAAGATACAACAGCACCGTCTGGTAAGACAAGGAACGGCAGACTATGTATTTTTGTAAATAACAACTGGTGCACGATATTTAAGGAACACTCAAGCTATTGCTCGCCTGAGGTAGAGTATCTCATGATAAGCTGTTGACCACACTACCTACCGGGAGAGTTTTCATCTGTATTCTTCGAGGCTGTTTACATACCTCCACAGTCAGAGGCTGGCACTAAGACAGCATTGAATGAGCTGTATTCCTCCATAAGCAAACAAGGAAACACTCACCCAGAGGCGCCGCTCCTAGTGGCCGGGGACTTTAATGTAGGGAAACTTAAATCCGTTTTACCAAATTTCTAACAGCATGTTAAATGTGCAACCAGAGGAACAATAACTCTGGACAAACTATACTCCACACACAGAGACGCATACAAAGCTCTACCTCGCCCTCCATTTGGCAAATCTGACGATAAATCTATCCTCCTGATTCCTGCTTACGAGCAAAAATTAAAGCAGGAAGCACCAGTGACTAGACCAATAAAAAAGTGGTCAGATGAAGCAGACTGGACTATGTTCCGTGATTCCCCCGATGACATTAAGGAGTACGGCACATCAGTCATTGGCTTCATAGATAAGTGCATCTATGACGTCGTCCCCACAATGGCTGTATGTACATACCCCAACCAGAAGCCATGGATTACAGGCAGCATCTGCACTGAGCTAAAGGCTAGAGCTGCCGCTTTCAAGGAGCTTATAAGAAATCCCGCTATGCCCTCTGACAAACCATCAAACATGCAAAACGTTAATACAGGACTAAGATCGAAATGTTTTCACCAGCTCGGAAGCACGTTGGATGCGGCAGGGCTTGCAAAGCGTTACAGACTAAAATCAAATCAAATCAAATGTATTTATATAGCCCTTCGTACATCAGCTGATATCTCAAAGTGCTGTACAGAAACCCAGCCTAAAACCCCAAACAGCAAGCAATGCAGGTGTAGAAGCACGGGAAGCACAATGGGAAGCACAGCCGAGAGCTACCCAGTGACACGAGACTAGCAGACGAGCAAAACTACTTCTATGCTCGCTTCGAGGCAAATAACACTGAAACATGCATGAGAGCACCAGCTGTTCCGGAAGACTGTGTGATCACGCTCTCAGCAACCGATGTGTTGACCTTTAAATAGGTCAACATTCACAAGACCGCAGGGACAGACGGATTACCACGACGTGTACTGCGAGCATGCGCTGACCAACTGGCAAGTGTCTTCCAAGACAATTTCAACCTGTCCAAATCTGTCATACCAAAATGTTTTAAGCAGACCATCATAGTGCATGTGCCCAAGAACACTAAGGTAACCTGCCTAAAAGACTACCAACTCGTAGCACTCACGTCTATAGCCATGAAATGCTTTGAAAAGCTGGTTATGGCTCACATCAACACCATTATCCCAGAAACCCTAGACCCACTCCAATTTGCATACCGCCCAAACAGATCCACAGATGATGCAATCTCTGTTGCACTCCCCACTGCCCTTTCCCACCTGGACAAAAGGAACACCTATGTGAGATTATAATTAATTGACTACAGCTCAGCGTTCAACACCATAGTGCCCTCAAAGCTCATCAATAAGTTAAGGACCCTGGGACTAAACACCTCCCTCTGCAACTGGATCCTGGACTTCCTGACGGGCCACCCCCAGGTGGTAAGTGTAGGTAACAACACATCCGCCTTGCTGATCCTCAACATAGAGGCCCCTCAGGGGTGCGTGGACAGTCCCCTCCTGTACTCCCTGTTCAATCATGACTGCACGGCCAGGCACAACTCCAACACCATCATTACATTTGCCGTTGACACAATAGTGGTAGGCCTGATCACCGACAACAACGAGACAGCCTATAGGGAGGAGATCAGAGACCTGGTCGTGTGGTGCCAGGACAACAAACTCTCCCTCAACGTGATCAAGACAAAGGAGATGATTGTGGAATACAAGAAAAGGGGGACTGAGCATGCTCCCATTATCATCGACGCGGCAACATGGCTACCCAGACTATTTGCATCAGTGACAGGGGGTATGTGGGGCGGAGAGTATGGTGGGTTTTAGATGGAGGGGGCTCTACAAAGCTCCAGTACCAAGGAGGTCAGGGGACCTCCGGTGGAGGGTTCTACATGGAGCCCTGGCCACTAACAGCTGGTTGACACGGGTTGAACCGGGAGTCGGGCAGGGGTGTCTTTTCTGTGCTATGAGAATAACTGTGATTTGTGTGTTGTCTGTGTGCACCAGGTTAATGCCATTAATGTCTTTGTTGGAATGTCTGTGTGAGAGGTTGGGAGTGTTTTTTTTACTGTTGGGATGTTTATAATGGTGTACAGGTATTCAAATAAGGAGAAGGCCAAATGTGTTTTGTTGAATATTCTGTTTGCTCATGCAAATTTGGCTATTTGGCTAACAAGGAGGAACAGTGTCAAAGGTGGGGGATAACAGACCCTTCCTTTGCTATTATTTAATTGGATGGTCTCTGCACGCCCTAGAGTGGAATTTGAGTTCTATAAAATGATAAAAAGTGTGGAGATATTTAAGGAGATATGGTGTGTCGGGCGGGCTGTCTGTATAGCTGGGGAAGATGTTTTGGATATACAGTTGTAGAAGTGGTGAGGTTTTGGTTATTGTGATGTGTGGTGTTTTGTATCATGGGGTAGAGGGCAAGGTGAGTATGGTACATGTATACAGTACAGGATATATTTTGGTGGTTTATTTTAGGGGAGAATGTTTCATTAAATAAAGACAAAACGTCAAGTCTCTCTCTCTCTTACTCTCTCTCTTTCTCTCTGGTTCTCTCTTTCTCTTTCTCTCTCTCTTTCTCTCACTTTCTCTTTCTCTTTCCCTCTCACTCTTTATTCCCTTAATCATCTCCTGTCTCTTCATCCAGCCTTTCTCTCCCTCTCTCTATCAACTTTCTCTTCCGTCCCTATCTTCCCTCTCGCTCTCCCTTCATTCTCTCTATCCTCTCACTGCTCTACTCTCCTTGTCTTTTCTATCCCTCATTTCTCTCTCTTTTCTTTCCCTCGCTCTCCGTTCATTCTCTTATCAAACAGAAGCCTACTAAAGGCAGCAAAGTTTTCTTGGAGTTTACACAAGGAATCCAAACAAAACATGAAACACCACTCAAACAAACACGTTTCATCTGCCTTCACGGGTGCTATTGTTTTGAGCGAAAGGAGGAGATGAGGACAGAAGGAAGTTATTTTCTCTGGTTTTTGAGGCTGTGGTGGGTTTGAATGTGACAGGTGGGAGGAGAGATGAAGCGTTCATTGTGGTGTCTGCCTCCCTAATTAGCATCGTTAGCAGAGCCTATCCGCAGTGAATGGTGGAGATAGCATTAGCGGGGGCCCATGCGTGGTGAATGACAGAGTACGGTACAGTATAAGCTAACGTTAGCCCTGATAAGCTCCTAGGCCTTTCATAATGGACTCCGTAGGGTAGAGGAGGAGATACCGAGGAACACAACACTTACTGGGATGTTGAACAGAGGCAGTGCTCCCACTGAGTGCAAAACTCTCTCAAAACTCTGTGTTTGTGTGTGCGTGTGTGTGTGTTTGTGTATAAGTAAAGGGGTAACAGGGCATTGAAATCAGTTATTTCCTTTCTTCTCTCTCCTTGTAGGTCTGATAACATACTCAGTGTGGTTTACAGGCCAGTGGCTATATAAATAACTGTTAACGCTGGGGTAATGTTCCACACACACCCACACTCACACATACACACACCCATGTACACACCTGCACACTGCCACACACACACACACAGACACACACACACACACACAGACACACACACACACAGACACTCACTCACACATACACACACCCATGTACACACACACACACACACACACACACACACACACACACACACACACACACACACACACACACACACACACACACACACACACACACACACACACACACACACACACACACACACACACACACCCATGTACACACCTGCACACAGCCACACACACACACACACACCTGCACACACCCACACTCACGCAAAAAAAATCCTGTTTTCCTTAACCCCTGACCCTAAAACTAACCCTAACTGTAACCTTCAACCCCTAATCCTAACCTTAACACTAATTCTAACCTTAACCCTGAACCCCCTAGAAAAAATGTGAAAAAATGTCTCCAGATGGTTGAAATATGGTTTGTTTACTATTCTTGTGGGGACTTTATGGTCCACACACTTCTGGTCTGCACACACACACACACACACACACACACACACACACACACACACACACACACACACACACACACACACACACACACACTATTGTTTATATTACAATACATCAAGTATTTGGAGATAGTGTTCAGTGTATTAAACAAAATTAGCATTTAAAGGAGCATTTAGAAGGAAGTAACAATAAATTAAACCAACTCGCTGTGTGTCCTGGGTTTGTCTCTGTGAACGGTGTGTAAATTTTTTGTACATATGAACATGTGTGTTACCATGTGGAACACACACACACCCATCTAGACTTAGGTCATGAAAAGCTATTAGCGTCCAATCATTCCCCTCTGTCTCTTTCATCCTTCTTTCCTCTCTTCCTCTCTCTCTCTCCATCCCTCCTCCCTCTCTCTCCATCATTCCTCCCTTTCACACCATTCCCTCCAATGTCAAGAATAAGCCCTTGAGGCTATTTTGTGCTCTCTCCATGAAAATAATCACACCACTACCCCTGATACACACACAAACACCTCCATTCTCTGGGATGCAGTCTAAAGAGTCCCACAGGGAAAAGATCATCAGAACAGTTTTTAGGGACAGGAGGCATATTGTCAGGGATGGGACCTTCAGACGGAACAGTTTGTGTGTGCGAGCATGTATGTGTTCGTCTGTGTGTGTGTGTTTGTGTGTGTGTGTGAAGCATGGGAGGTATATTGTCATGAGTAGAACCTTCAAATGGTAAACATCTCAATAGACCATCTCCCTCCTCCTGAATGAATATCTAAAAGGGCCTAATAACATGGACTTACCTACAGTCCTCATTAGGTGAGGTAGAACAGGGGCTCTGCTGGGGATAGCATAAGATGAACAGGGCTATAATTGACTCTCCAATAACAGGAGGAAAGGAAGAGAGTTTTTGGTGCAAGCCTGGGGTGTCCCTATGCTGGAAGGGATGGGAGTGTGTGTGTACCCTTTCTCTGTGTACTGTACATAGAGATTCCACACACACACATTCATACACATTCTCTAAGCGCTTCTCTAATCACACACTTCTCTAATCACACTTCCTCAAATTACTTAAAAGCAGAACACGTTTATCCTGTCCCCACTGTTCCTGTAAGCTCCCTCTCCACTCTGCCTCCTCTCTCTCCTTTCTTATTTTATTTCTCTCCCCATCTCTCTTTCTCTCTCTCTCTCTCTTTCTATATCTATATCTCTCACCACCTTTCTCTCTCTCTCTCTCTCTCTCTCTCTCTCTCTCTCTCTCTCTCTCTCTCTCTCTCTCTCTCTTTCTCTCCTCATATCACTCTTTCTTTCTCTCTCTCCCTCATTCTCTCTGTTCTTCCTTAGCACCTACCGCCGGTCACTATCAAACTGGAGAGGAATATTAACACAATCCCATGGCTACTAGTGTGTTAGTGTGTGTGTGTGTTATTTCTGATCTTCAACACATATAGAATGACTTACTTAGAGCTCTGATAAGTAGCAAGTCATACAGACATAACAATAATAGTCATTATTTTACAAACAAGCCCTTCCTCAATCTCTTTATCATGAAAAAGAGAAGAGAAGAGGGTGAACCGCCCACCCTGAGACAGAAAGATGAAGAGAGAGAGTGAGACAGAGAGACGGGGGCGGGTGGTGTGTGTTTGTAAATAATCTGTCTGTCATGCTGGTAAATAGCCAGTTTATTTAACAAGCTTCACATCACAGGAACGCTCTAACCCCTGCCACCCCTCCTCCTCCTCGCCCTCTACTCTCCTACTGTCTTCGCCTGTGCTCTGAGAGAGAGAACATGAATAATCATAATCATAACAATGATAAACAAAGGCAGATGAGCCTAGCAGAACTGTGTATAAGAGTCCCCTCTGCTCACAGCCAGCTTACAGTGCTTAGCCCCATTAAAGAGGGGATGCACAGGCCTGGGGGGAGGAGAGGACAGAGAGTGGGAAGAGAGGAAGAGACAGGGAAATAAGAAGCTGTTATTTTGCATGATATTAAACACATGAAAGTCAGTAGAGGAGAGAGAGAGAGAGAGAGAGAGAGAGAGAGAGAGAGAGAGAGAGAGAGAGAGAGAGAGAGAGAGAGAGAGAGAGAGTTAGTTATCAGGCTCAGGGCTGTCAGATGGCCCATTGTTTGGGAAGCGATAAAAAGCAATTTCCCAGAGTCCCTTGTACCGCTGTGCACTCCGCTTAATTTGAGGGCCATTTTCTGTGACAGTATTGATAGTTTATACATCTCTGTTTCTCTTTCTCTATCTATGTCTCCAACCCCTCTCTCTCTCTCTCTCTCTATTTTCTCTGTGGCATGTTCCTTTTGAGAAGGTAACAATACCTGCTATGCTGGCATAATACCTGACACACACACACACACACACACACACACACACACACACACACACACACACACACACACACACACACACACAGCATTTATGATAATCTGTTTGGTGGTTGTGAGATGTTTTTATTCCTGCCCTGTCTTCATGTTCTCCTGACACTGTGTGCTCTGCAGTGTGATCTGACTCCAGAAATATAGCTTCTCATCATCCAGAGATGGCCTATCAGAGAGGCTGAGCAGAGAGGAATGGAGAGAGAGAAAGCCCATTAGAGTATCTAAAAATGGAGAGACAGAGCAGAGAGAGAGTTCTGGGTTCAGGGAAGTAAAATTGACACAGTTTTTTCTTTAACAGCCAAGGAGTGTTCCTGTGTAATGTCTGTAAACAGGAGCAAACAACACACACACACACGCATGCCCACACACACATAGCTCAGATCACTGTCAACTCTATATCCTCCACTCTCCTTTCTGTGTGTTTCTGTTTCTGTGTGCATACATACATACTGTGTCTGTGTGCATACCTATGCTGTTTCTGTGTGTGTATGTTAATGGATACACTGCTACAGGGGTCTTAGAGGTGAGTCTGATACTCTTCTGTTTGAGCTGCCGTCTGTATATAACTGACTATAACTCTATAGCTCTATCACTCACCTCACAATAAAACAGAGAGGAGACCTGGAGCCTAGGGTGGGGATATCTCATCAAGACACACACACACACCCACACACACACACACACACACACACACACACACAAACACACACACTCACACAGACACACAGACAGTCAGGAACTTATTTGGAAGGTGTGGTGTTTCTCTTGCTTTGGTTAAGCAGCAGATCCAGAGAGGTTCAGTCAGAGCTCAACTATCTGCTTCTAGATCATCTATAATCTATACACACACGGAGAGGGAGAAGAAAAGGGTTCTGACCAGCCTATTCTCTCCTGTGTTCTCGTTCATTAAGAGCTCTCTCTGGCTCTGACGAATCCGGATTGTATTGTAGCCAAGAAGTATTCTTATTGTGTGTATTATTTGGAATAATGGTCTATTGTTTGGAGAGAGTTCAGGTGCTTTGTTTCAAGTTTTAATGTCAAATGCACAAATACAGTGAATTGCCTTTCTTGCAAAACTCAAAATAAAATGTATTTATAAAGCCCTTTTTACAAAGTGCAATACAGAAATCCAGCCTAAAACCCAAAACAGCCAGTAATGCAGATGTAGAGGCACGGTGTCTAGGAAAAACTCCCTAGAAAGGCAGGAACCTAGGAAGAAACCTAGAGAGGAACCAGGCTCTGGGGGGTGGCCAGTCCTCTTCTGTCTGTGCCGGGCAGAGATTATAAAAGTACATGGCCATTTAAGGCCAGATTGTTCTTCAAGATGTTGAAACTTTCATATACGACCAGCAGGGTCAAATTATCAGCGGTTGTAGAGGGTGCAACAGGTCTGTACCTCAGGAGTAAATGTCCGTGAGCTTTTCATAACCAAGCAGTCACAGGTTGAGATAGCAGGAGCGGTAGAGAGGGAGAGAGAGAGAGTCGAAAACAGTGGGTCCAGAACAAGGTAGAACGTCCGGTGAACAGGTCAGTGTTCCCTAGTCGCAGACAGAACAGTTGAAACTGGAGCAGCAGCATGACAGGTGGACTGGGGACAGCAAGGAGTCATCAGGCCAGGTGGTCCTGAGGCATGATCCTAGGGCTCAGGTCCTCCGGGAGGGGAGGGAGAGATGGAGACAGAATTAGAGGGAGCATACTTAAATTCACACAGGACACCAGATAAGACGGGAGAGCTAGACCAGATATAACAGACCCCGGCACAAAGACGATTGCAGCAAAACCCAACAATGCAATAATTAATAACAATGTATTACTGGAAAGAAAAAACATGAGAAATAAGAATAAGAAATATGAAATACACAAAAAAGTAAGTAAGCATACTTACTGGGACAGGGACAGGGATACTAGAGTGATAGAGGTAGATATATATAGGGGTAAGGTGACAGGGATACTAGAGTGATAGAGGTAGATATATATAGTGGTAAGGTGACAGGGATACTAGAGTGATAGAGGTAGATATATATAGGGGTAAGGTGACAGGGATACTAGAGTGATAGAGGTAGATATATATAGGGGTAAGGTGACAGGGATACTAGAGTGACAGAGGTAGATATGTATAGGGGTAAGGTGACAGGGATACTAGAGTGATAGAGGTAGATATATATAGGGGTAAGGTGACAGGGATACTAGAGTGACAGAGGTAGATATGTATAGGGGTAAGGTGACAGGGATACTAGAGTGATAGAGGTAGATATGTATAGGGGTAAGGTGACAGGGATACTAGAGTGACAGAGGTAGATATGTATAGGGGTAAGGTGACAGGGATACTAGAGTGACAGAGGTAGATATATATAGGGGTAAGGTGACAGGGATACTAGAGTGACAGAGGTAGATATGTATAGGGGTAAGGTGACAGGGATACTAGAGTGACAGAGGTAGATATGTATAGGGGTAAGGTGACAGGGATACTAGAGTGATAGAGGTAGATATATATAGTGGTAAGGTGACAGGGATACTAGAGTGACAGAGGTAGATATGTATAGGGGTAAGGTGACAGGGATACTAGAGTGACAGAGGTAGATATGTATAGGGGTAAGGTGACAGGGATACTAGAGTGACAGAGGTAGATATGTATAGGGGTAAGGTGACAGGGATACTAGAGTGATAGAGGTAGATATATATAGGGGTAAGGTGACAGGGATACTAGAGTGACAGAGGTAGATATGTATAGGGGTAAGGTGACAGGGATACTAGAGTGATAGAGGTAGATATATATAGGGGTAAGGTGACAGGGATACTAGAGTGACAGAGGTAGATATGTATAGGGGTAAGGTGACAGGGATACTAGAGTGACAGAGGTAGATATGTATAGGGGTAAGGTGACAGGGATACTAGAGTGATAGAGGTAGATATATATAGGGGTAAGGTGACAGGGATACTAGAGTGATAGAGGTAGATATGTATAGGGGTAAGGTGACAGGGATACTAGAGTGATAGAGGTAGATATATATAGGGGTAAGGTGACAGGGATACTAGAGTGACAGAGGTAGATATATATAGGGGTAAGGTGACAGGGATACTAGAGTGATAGAGGTAGATATATATAGGGGTAAGGTGACAGGGATACTAGAGTGACAGAGGTAGACATGTATAGGGGTAAGGTGACAGGGATACTAGAGTGATAGAGGTAGATATATATAGGGGTAAGGTGACAGGGATACTAGAGTGATAGAGGTAGATATGTATAGGGGTAAGGTGACAGGGATACTAGAGTGATAGAGGTAGATATATATAGGGGTAAGGTGACAGGGATACTAGAGTGACAGAGGTAGATATGTATAGGGGTAAGGTGACAGGGATACTAGAGTGATAGAGGTAGATATATATAGGGGTAAGGTGACAGGGATACTAGAGTGACAGAGGTAGATATATATAGGGGTAAGGTGACAGGGATACTAGAGTGATAGAGGTAGATATATATAGGGGTAAGGTGACAGGGATACTAGAGTGACAGAGGTAGATATGTATAGGGGTAAGGTGACAGGGATACTAGAGTGACAGAGGTAGATATGTATAGGGGTAAGGTGACAGGGATACTAGAGTGACAGAGGTAGATATGTATAGGGGTAAGGTGACAGGGATACTAGAGTGACAGAGGTAGATATATATAGGGGTAAGGTGACAGGGATACTAGAGTGATAGAGGTAGATATGTATAGGGGTAAGGGGACAGGGATACTAGAGTGATAGAGGTAGATATATATAGGGGTAAGGTGACAGGGATACTAGAGTGATAGAGGTAGATATATATAGGGGTAAGGTGACAGGGATACTAGAGTGATAGAGGTAGATATATATAGGGGTAAGGTGACAGGGATACTAGAGTGATAGAGGTAGATATGTATAGGGGTAAGGTGACAGGGATACTAGAGTGATAGAGGTAGATATGTATAGGGGTAAGGGGACAGGGATACTAGAGTGATAGAGGTAGATATGTATAGGGGTAAGGGGACAGGGATACTAGAGTGATAGAGGTAGATATGTATAGGGGTAAGGTGACAGGGATACTAGAGTGACAGAGGTAGATATGTATAGGGGTAAGGTGACAGGGATACTAGAGTGATAGAGGTAGATATGTATAGGGGTAAGGTGACAGGGATACTAGAGTGATAGAGGTAGATATGTATAGGGGTAAGGTGACAGGGATACTAGAGTGACAGAGGTAGATATGTATAGGGGTAAGGGGACAGGGATACTAGAGTGACAGAGGTAGATATGTATAGGGGTAAGGTGACAGGGATACTAGAGTGACAGAGGTAGATATGTATAGGGGTAAGGTGACAGGGATACTAGAGTGATAGAGGTAGATATATATAGGGGTAAGGTGACAGGGATACTAGAGTGACAGAGGTAGATATGTATAGGGGTAAGGTGACAGGGATACTAGAGTGATAGAGGTAGATATATATAGGGGTAAGGTCACAGGGATACTAGAGTGATAGAGGTAGATATGTATAGGGGTAAGGTGACAGGGATACTAGAGTGATAGAGGTAGATATATATAGGGGTAAGGTGACAGGGATACTAGAGTGATAGAGGTAGATATATATAGGGGTAAGGTGACAGGGATACTAGAGTGACAGAGGTAGATATGTATAGGGGTAAGGTGACAGGGATACTAGAGTGATAGAGGTAGATATATATAGGGGTAAGGTGACAGGGATACTAGAGTGATAGAGGTAGATATGTATAGGGGTAAGGTGACAGGGATACTAGAGTGATAGAGGTAGATATATATAGGGGTAAGGTGACAGGGATACTAGAGTGATAGAGGTAGATATATATAGGGGTAAGGTGACAGGGATACTAGAGTGATAGAGGTAGATATATATAGGGGTAAGGTGACAGGGATACTAGAGTGATAGAGGTAGATATATATAGGGGTAAGGTGACAGGGATACTAGAGTGATAGAGGTAGATATGTATAGGGGTAAGGTGACAGGGATACTAGAGTGATAGAGGTAGATATATATAGTGGTAAGGTGACAGGGATACTAGAGTGATGGAGGTAGACATGTCTAGGGGTAAGGTGACTAGGCAACATTATGTAAGTTAAACAGCAGCAGCAGCAGATTGTATGTGAGTGGGTGTGCAGTTATGTCAGCATAAATGTATGTGCATTTTATGTGTGAGTGAACAAATGATGGAGTGAGTGTTTGTGTGGTTTGGAATGACAGTGTATGTGAGTGTTTAGGGACCTGTGAGTGTGCGTAGTGTAAGGACAGATGCTGGGAGACGAGAAGCGAGTACAGGTAGTAAATATTGAATAAATGAATTAATGATTAATGCAACCTCTGTGTCAGATTTCAAAAAAACTTTATGGAAAAAGCAAACCATGCAATAATCTGAGTACAGCGTTCAGACAACAAAGCAGTCAAAAAGATAGCCGCCATATTGGGTAGTCAACATTAGTCAAAAAGAGCATTATAAATATTCACTTACTTTTGATGATCTTCATCAGAATGCACCTCCAGGAATCGCAGTTCCACAATAAATGTTTGTTTTGTTCGTTTGGTTAACAAATCCAAAAGCGCGTTCAGGTCCAGCCGAACGTCGGATGAAAAGTTCAAAAAGTTCCGTTACAACCCGTAGAAACTTGTCAAACGATGTATGGAATCAATCTTTAGGATGTTTTTAACATAAATCTTCAATAATATTCCAACCGGAGTATTCCTTTGTCTTCAGAAAGCGAAGGAACGGGAGATACCTCTCATGTGAAATGCGCGTCATTCCTCTCTCATTCGTTCTCACTTCACAGTAGAAGAGTCAAACAACGTTCTAAAGACTGTTGACGTGTAGTGGAAGCCTTGGTAAGTGCAACATAACAAATTTGCCACTGTATCTAGAATAGGGGCTGGGTTAAAAAACTACAAGCCTTAGATTTCCCACATCCTGGTTGGTTTTCGAGTTCTGTTATACTCACAGATATCATTCAAACAGTTTGAGAAACTTCAGTGTTTACTATCCAATAATATTAATAATATGCATATATTAGCATCTGGGACAGAGTAGCAGGCAGTTTACTCTGGGCACCTTATTTATCCAAGCTACTCAATACTGCCCCCCTGTCACCAAGAAGTTAAACAGATACTCATGGTCCACTCTATCAAAAGCCTTCTCTTGCTCGAAAGAGACCAGTCCAAAGTTCACATTAGAACCTCATGACAAGTCAAACATGTCCCTGATTAAGAACAAGTTGTCCGTGATTGAGCGTCCCGGTACACAATATGTTAGGTCCTTGTGTACTACAGAGTCCAGATGAGACTTCAATCTGTTAGAGAGGACCTTGGCAAATATATTTTAGTCCGCGCAGAGCAATGCCGCAGTCTTCCAGTTCTTAAGTTCACACAAGGCCCTTTTTTTGGGCAGGAATGTCAGAGCCGCCCGGCGGCAGCTCATCGGCAACTCTCCTAACCTGACGCATTCACGCAACACACAAAATAAGTCCAGTCCAATTATTCCCCAGAATTTTTATAAAACTCCACTGGGAGTCCATCGACCCCGGTGCACAGCCGGTGGACATCTGGGTTACGGCCTCTGCCAGTTCACGAGACAACAGAGGAATGTCCATTTCATCCCTCTGTGCCAGAGACAGCTTAGGGAGTTCTGCAAACAAGACTTGAGCACACGTAGGACCACACAGTTCTGCCCTATACAACTCAGTATAAAACTCCACAATCTCTCCCAACACAGAGGTCACGCGCCCATCAGACAGCCGTAGACAATGCATTCCCTTGGTCTCACTGCTCTGTCTTTCCAAACCAAAGAAGAAGGAGCTGGAAGCGTCCATCTCCTTGAGCATGGAGATCCTAGCTCTTACAAGTGTTTCCTTTGCTTTAACCTGGAAAAAACTGCCCAGGTCCCTATGTAATTCAGCTAAATTAAGCAATGGAGGCCTCCATTGCCTTGTCCCACCATGTCTACCTCCATCTCACTAATACGACACTTGAGTTCCCCCAATACTCTCCCAACCTCTGCAGATGAGAGAGCTGTATGCTGTTGACAGAAAAGCTGAATTTGGACTTTCCCCACATCCAAACATTGACTCAGAGACTCATACTCCTCTCTTTGCTGCCTCCACCTTTCCCCATAAAATCTAGAAACCTGAGCTAAAAGTAGCATCTTGTAAGAGCTTTACATTAAACTTACAATAGGATGCATGCCGAGGCCCTGGTGAAATAGACAGCCGAGCCATGGTTATGTGGTGATCTGAAAACCCCACCGGGAGAATGGCAGTGCCCAACAGACTATTGCTCTGATTCCTGGACATGTAAAAACGATCAAGTCGGGCTGCACTCACCCTAGCCCAAAATACCTTCACCCATGTATACTGTCTTGTGTCAGGATGTTTAGTTATCCAAACGTCTACTAGGTCGAACTGATTAAGGATGTCTTTAACACTCCCACTGAACCTGAATGAGGCTCTTCCCCATTTCTGTCTTTCGTAAAATCCAGTCCCTGCCGACCACCAGCATCTCCTCAGGCGCTACCTGTGACAGGCGCATACACATTTATAAAGACAAAACCCATGTTGTTAATTTCTGCTTTTACAACAAGAAGTCCTACCCCTACACGACTCCTTTGAGGAGCACATTTTTACAGACAGACCCAGTACAAAAAGGACTGCCACCCCTGCACTAAAATTTGTCCCATGGCTCAAACACTCTTGCCCCTTTCCACTAGAGCCCCCAATCTACTTCATTCACCACATCATTGTCCATCTCCTGCAAAAACAACACTTGTACTTTTTTTTGTTTTACATATTCACCCAACACACTCATCTTTCCCACATCTCTGGCACCATTTAAATTAACCTCTTAAGACTAGGGGGCAGTATTTTGATGTTTGGATAAAAAATGTACACAAATGAAACTGCCTATTTCTATGGCCCAGAAGCTAGAATATGCATATAATTGGCAGATTAGGGTAGAAAACACTCTAAAGGTTCCAAAACTGTTAGTATAAGAGAACTTCCAGGCGAAAACCTGAGGAAAATCCAACCAGGAAGTGCTGTCCAACCAGGAACATTGCATGCCTTCCCTCTATTTAAAGGGGTATCAACCAGATTTTCCTATGGCTTCCACATGGTGTGAACAGTTTTTAGACATAGTTTCAGGCTTTTATTCTGAAAAATGAGCGAGAATGATCACATCGCGTCAGTGGATAGCTGTGTGTCTCCAGAGTTTTGCATGCGTGAGCAGCTTGGAGCAGACCTTTTCTCTCTAGCTCCTATTCAAAAAGCTACCGTCCAGTTGAAATACTATCGATTATTTATTGTAAAAACAACCTGAGGATTGATTATAAAAAACGTTTGACATGTTTCTAAAAAATTTACGGATACTATTTGGAATCTGCACGTCGTGACCTGCTGTGGATTACTGAACAAAACGCGCCAACCAAATGTAGGTTTTTAGATATAAAAATAATCTTTATGGAACAAAACAAACATTTATTGTGTAACTGGGAGTCTCGTGAGTGCAACATGTGAAGATAATCAAAGGTAAGCGATTAATTTAATTGCTTTTCTGACCTTTGTGACCAATCTACTTTGCTGCTAGCTGTTTGTAATGTTTTGTCTGCTTAGAGAGCTGTCCTAACATAAATGCTTGGTTTGCTTTCGCTGTAAAGCTTTTTTTAAATCTGACATGCCAGGTGGATTAACAACAAGCTAAGCTGTGCTTTGGTATATTGCACGTGTGATTTCATGAAAATTTAATTTAATTTGAATTTGGCGCTCTGCAATTCAGCGGATGTTGACGAAAATTATCCCTCTAAATGGATGGGTGCGCCAAGAAGTTAAGAAAGCCTACCCAAATAGTATCCATAAGAAGTAGGAGAAAAGCCAGCAAAGAAACAGACCAATAGCAAAGCTAAAAAACCAACATGCCAGAAAGAAACTATTCATCTAAACAGTGTCTGAAGGTAGACCTTTATGCACTGTTGTGACCCACTTCCTCAACCTAAACTGTTTCCTGGGTGAGAGGACACCATGCCCATCATTTTTCAAAGCATGTTGTACTGATCTTACAAACTTTCTCGGATCAGAAAAATAAGCCTCAAGAAACGTTTTTCCCCTAGCTCTCATTCAGGAACCTTGTTAATTCCCTTAACATACACTTTGAACCCTCTGCTTGACCCATTGAACCGCTCTGGTCCCATTGAGGAGGAGTCTGAAAAAAAGGACTCCTCATTATCCTCTTCCTCAGACTCACTTTCTTCCTCCTCATCTCCCATCCTGACCACCTGCTCTTCATGTCTGGTCAGGGCCTCCCCCCACCACCAGGCAAAGGTTCCTTGGTGCCTTTGACCACACCAGCCTCTCACCTCCCAAATTCTTTATTCTCCCACATTTTTTTTTCTGCTTGACACCCCCCACCATAGTCTCTTACACTTCCCCACTATATTCTCCTCATCAAATCAAAATCAAAATCAAATCAAATCACATTTATTTATATAGCCCTTCGTACATCAGCTGATATCTCAAAGTGCTGTACAGAAACCCAGCCTAAAACCCCAAACAGCAAGCAATGCAGGTGTAGAAGCACGGTGGCTAGGAAAAACTCCCTAGAAAGGCCAATACCTAGGAAGAAACCTAGAGAGGAACCAGGCTATGTGGGGTGGCCAGTCCTCTTCTGGCTGTGCCGGGTGGAGATTATAACAGAACATGGCCAAGATGTTCAAATGTTCATAAATGACCAGCATGGTCGAATAATAATAAGGCAGAACAGTTGAAACTGGAGCAGCAGCACAGTCAGGTGGAAGTTGAAACTGGAGCAGCAGCATGGCCAGGTGGACTGGGGACAGCAAGGAGTCATCATGTCAGGTAGTCCTGGGGCATGGTCCTAGGGCTCAGGTCAGTTGAAACTGGAACAGCAGCATGGCCAGGTGGACTGGGGACAGCAAGGAGTCATCATGTCAGGTAGTCCTGGGGCATGGTCCTAGGGCTCAGGTCTTCCGAGAGAGAGAAAGAAAGAGAGAAGGAGAGAATTAGAGAACGCACACTTAGATTCACACAGGACACCGAATAGGACAGGAGAAGTACTCCAGATATAACAAACTAACCCCAGCCCCCGACACATAAACTACTGCAGCATAAATACTGGAGGCTGAGACAGGAGGGGTCAGGAGACACTGTGGCCCCATCCGAGGACACCCCCGGACAGGGCCAAACAGGAAGGATATAACCCCAGGATATAATCCTCATCCACTAGCATAACCTGACTAGACCCAACCTTATCTACACCACCATCCATAGCATGACTAGGCCCAGCCTCTGCTGCCTGCGTCTCATTGTCCCCTGCACGTTGACCTCGATTTCCCCCACTAGCGATTGTACCCTCACCTTGTCTACGGCCTTTATCCTACGGCTGGGGGTTCTGCTAGCAGAACGTTTCAACAACATCCAGTGAAATTGCAGAGTGCGAAATTCACATTCACATTGTTTGTGAAATATTTATCTTTCAAACAATCGCAAGTGCAATTCACCACATTAAATCTTAACTTCTTGTTAATCCAGTCACCGTGTCAGATTTCAAAAAGGCTTTATGTAAAAAGCAAACAATGCTATTATCTGAGGACAGCACCCCATCAAACAAACACATGACAATCATATTTCATCCCACCAGGCACGACACAAAACTCAGAAATAACGATATAATTCATGCCTTACCTTTGAAGATCTTCTTCTGTTGGCACTCTAAAATGTCCCATAAACATCACAAATTGTCCTTTTGTTCAATAAATTCCGTCATTATATCTCCAAAATGTCAATTTATTTGCCGCATTTGATTCAGAAAAACACCAGTTCCAACTCCCCCAACATGACTACCATTTATCTAATTAGTTACCTGTAATCTTGGTCCAAACATTTCAAGCAACTTTTCTAATCCATCTTTAGGTATTTTAAAACATAAATAATAGATCAAATTTAAGACAGATAAACTGTGTTCAATACCTGATAAAATGAAAGTGGAGCGAGCGCTGAGTCGTGCGCCCCAAACACAACAGCACACTAGACTCGACACTCAGTCTGAACAGCTATACTTCTTCACTTACTTATACTTCTTCTTTACTCAAAAGAAAGAAAGAAAAACATCAACCAATTTCTAAAGACGGTTGACATCTAGTGGAAGCCCTAGGAACTGCAACCAGATGCCTCAGAAATCTAGATTCCCATAGAAAACCAACTGAAAACACAGTGAACTCAAAAAACAATTCCTGGATGGTTTGTTCTCGGGTTTTCACCTGCCAAATAAGTACTGTTATACTCACAGAGTCTTTTCTATCCAAATCTACCAATTATATGCATATCCTAGCTTCTGTGCCTGAGTAGCAGGCAGTTTACTTTGGGCCCGCTTTTCATTCGGACGTGAAAATACCGCCCCCTATCCCAAACAGGTTATGTGGGCACGCAAAGCTCTTTTGCCCCAAATGCCCACATTCAAAACACCGTAGACTGTCTGTGCTGGCAAACCCCGTGTAGAGCCCCTCCCCATGCCTCACTTTAAAATGCACATTTAGCTGTTGCTCATTGTTATTCAGAAACATGAACACTAGCCTTCGGAACGAAACAACATGCTTAACGACATCTGCCTGATAACCTGCATGACAGTACACGGAAACCTCTAGCAAACTTACCAATATGACTCAGCACTTTCCTAATTTGATCATTTGAACATTTGCGACTACCACACTGGTCAAAGGGGTACAAAGAGGCAAAATTGGCATCAACACACCCCTTACAAATATTGCACTAGGAAAGAGCCTACCAACCAAAATGTGTTATTTTCATGAAAACAACCACAGCTTTGTTCATTCTGGAAGCAGAATGTATAAATTCAGCTCCTACCTGTTCACCGACCGCGAACAGAACCTCCTCCACCTTAACTCCATTCTCAGGAACACACCTGAATCCATGCCGTAACGACAGCATCTCCTCTGCGCTAGGCGGAGAAGCCATCGTGCACACCACACCTTCCAAACCCCAGGAAACAAAAATTCTGTCCTCTTCCACCCTAACTTTGGGAAAACGTTGGATACCGCTAAAACAAATAGTGCATTTACCCTCCACCATAGAGAAGAAAAATTGAAAGAAAAGACCAAGGACAAAATCAAGAAAATAAGTCAGGACAGAGCCCTCCATACCAAACACAAAAACTACAAAAAACTCCCAGCATGCACTGCAAGAGAGAAAGAGAGTAGATCCCTGCTGTTTCCTCTGTGCTGTGTATGATGCCACCCCTTCCCCCTCCCCTCACACATTCTCTCCATTTTGTTATGTATCACCTGACTGGAACAGACCTGAAGTTATCTGCACCAGCACCTCCTGACCCTCGGACCACTACAACATTCACCCCCCCCCCCCCCCCCCCCCCCACCCCACCCCTTCACCCCCTCCGCAGGCTCACCCCTTCACCCCCTCCGTAGGATCACCCCTTCACCCTCTGGGCAGAGCAGGCTCACCCCTTCACCCCCTGGGCAGAGCAGGCTCACTCCTTCACCCCCTGGGCAGAGCAGGCTCACCCGTTCACCCCCTGGGCAGAGCAGGTTCACTCCTTCACCCCCTGGGCAGAGCAGGTTTACTCCTTCACCCCCTGGGCAGAGCAGGTTCACCCCTTCACCCCCTGGGCAGAGCAGGTTCACCCCTTCACCCCCTGGGCAGAGCAGGTTCACTCCTTCACCCCCTGTGCAGAGCAGGTTCACTCCTTCACCCCCTGGGCAGAGCAGGTTCACTCCTTCACCCCCTGGGCAGAGCAGGTTCACTCCTTCACCCCCTGGGCAGAGCAGGTTCACTCCTTCACCCCCTGGGCAGAGCAGGTTTACTCCTTCACCCCCTGGGCAGAGCAGGTTCACCCCTTCACCCCCTGGGCAGAGCAGGTTCACTCCTTCACCCCCTGGGCAGAGCAGGTTCACTCCTTCACCCCCTGTGCAGAGCAGGTTCACTCCTTCACCCCCTGGGCAGAGCAGGTTCACTCCTTCACCCCCTGGGCAGAGCAGGTTCACTCCTTCACCCCCTGGGCAGAGCAGGTTCACTCCTTCACCCCCTGGGCAGAGCAGGCTCACTCCTTCACCAGGTGTGTGGCTTAACATTAAGACTGGGTATTACATCCTAAATGCTTCATTCTACTTGGTACACATGCCACATACACACACAAACACACATGCGATATGTTGTTGATAACACTCTGTGGCTCAAGGCTTGCTTTTGTGAAGCTCTCAACTCTCAAGCCCAGGGTGTGAAGGGGTGAGCCTGCAGAGGGGGTAAAGGGGTGAGCCTGTGGAGGGGGTGAAGGGGTGGGGTGGGGGGTGAATGTACTAGAACAGCCAGTAAATGTAGCCATGTATTTCTGATGCTAAACACAGTGATGCTGTCCTGATGCCATTCTACACTGAAGAGGATGAAGATGCATATGATTTCTGAAACACACGCTATTGATTCTACCAGCATGCCGCCTGCACACACAAGGGCCTGTCGAGTGTGTGTGTGTGTGTGAGTAAGTGTAAGTGGTACTGTAGTCAGGATGCAGCGGCTAAAAAACGGCACTCATTTTCTCAAGAGCCCAGGGATTGTTAGCAATTGTAGCTAATGAGCCCTTCATACTGATCAATTACACGCACTTGCACACGCGCGCACACACACACGCACACACGCACACACCTTTCTCTCCTTCTGGTCTCTCCCTCCCTGTCCCTAACACCTTCAATAGGTTTGAGTTTTGCTGAGGCGTTGTGGACGGGGATGATGGATGGGCGTAAGCATCTGCATCTGGTACCAAAGGTTGCAAGTTTGAATACAGCGATAGAAAGTTGTTTTGAGATTTTTGTTATAAGCCTATCCTAAACCTTAACACTTACCATAACCATTCAGAGTTAATGCATATCTTAAACCTTAACCCTTACCATAACCATTCAGAGTTAATGCCTATCCTAAACCTTAACCCTTACCATAACCATTCAGAGTTAATGCCTAAACTAAACCTTAACCCTTACCATAACCATTCAGAGTTAATGCCTATCCTAAACCTTAACCCTTACCATAACCATTCAGAGTTAATGACTATCCTAAACCTTAACACTTACCCTAACCATTCAGAGTTAATGCATATCCTAAACCTTAACCCTTACCACAACCATTCAGAGTTAATGACTATCCTAAACCTTAACACTTACCATAACCATTCAGAGTTCATGCCTATCCTAAACCTTAACCCTTACCATAACCATTCAGAGTTAATGCATATCCTAAACCTTAACCCTTACCATAACCATTCAGAGTTAATGCCTATCCTAAACCTTAACCCTTACCATAACCATTCAGAGTTAATGCGCTCTCCTAAACCTTAACCCTTACCATAACCATTCAGAGTTAATGCATATCCTAAACCTTAACACTTACCATAACCATTAAGAGTTAATGCCTATCCTAAACCTTTAACCCTTACCATAACCATTCAGAGTTAATGCATATCCTAAACCTTAACACTTACCATAACCATTCAGAGTTAATGCCTATCCTAAACCTTAACCCTTACCATAACCATTCAGAGTTAATGCATATCCTAAACCTTAACACTTACCATAACCATTCAGAGTTAATGCCTATCCTAAACCTTAACCCTTACCATAACCATTCAGAGTTAATGACTATCCTAAACCTTAACCCTTACCATAACCATTCAGAGTTAATGCATATCCTAAACCTTAACCCTTACCCTAACCATTCAGAGTTAATGCCTATCCTAAACCTTAACACTTACCATAACCATTCAGAGTTAATGCATATCCTAAACCTTAACCCTTACCATAATCATTCAGAGTTCATGTCTAACCTAAACCTTAACCCTTACCATAACCATTCAGAGTTCATGCCTAACCTTAAGATGGGGAAGTTCATGCCTATCCTGAACCTTAAACCCATTGAAATTTGATGTTTAGAAGAACTTAGAAATTTGACATTTGAGAAACATCAGTCTAATTCTGATGTGAGACTGTGAGAGCTTGTTGCCTATGCTCTGTGTGGAGAGGTGAGTCTATAGCCTACCACCTGCTACTCTAGAAATCAAATTAAATCAACTTTTATTGGTCGCATACATATATTTATCAGATGTTATTGAGGGTGTAGCGAAATGCTTGTGTTCCTAGTAGTGTGCCCCTGATGATGCATTGGTCAGACCGCATCACCCTCTGGAGAGCCTTGCGGTTGAGGGCGGTGCAGTTTCCTTACCAGGATGCTCTCAATTGTGCATCTGTACAAGTTTGTGAGGGTCTTATGGGCCAAGTCACATTTCTTCAGTCTCCTGAAGTTGAAGATGCGCCTTCTTCACCACATTGTCTGTGTACGTGAACCATTTCAGATCGTCAGTGACATGTACGTCGAGGAACTTGAAGCTTTCCAGATTCTCCACTGTGATGTGGATAGGGGCTTGCTCCCTCTGCTGTTTCCTGAAGTCCGCGATCTGCTCCTTAATTTTGTTGACATTGTTTTTCAGTCTCTCTCTCCCTGCTTTGATGCACCTGTACTGACCTCGCCTTCTGGATGATAACGGGATGAACAAGCAGTGGCTCGGGTGGTTGTTGTCCTTGATTATCTTTTTGGCCTTCCTGTGACATCGGGTGCTGTAGGTGTCCTGGAGGGCAGGTAGTTTGCCCCCGGTGATGCATTGGGCTGACCGCCCCACCCTCTGGAGAGCCCTGCAGTTGCGGGTGGTGCAGTTTCCATACCAGGTGGTGATACAGCCCGACAGGATGCTCTCAATTGTATATCTGTAAAAGTTTGTGAGGGTTTTAGGGGCCAAGCCAAATTTATTCAGCCGCGTGTGGTTGAAGAGGCACTGTTGTGCCTTCTTAACCACACTGTCTGTGTGGGTGGACCTTTTCAGTTTGTCAGTGATGTGTACGCCGAGGAACTTGAAGCTTTCCACCTTCTCCACTGCAGTCCCGTCGACGTTGATAGGGGGATGCTCCCTCTGCTGTTTCCTGAAGTCCATGATCATCTCCTTTGGTTTGTTGATGTTGAGTGAGAGGTTATTTTCCTGGCACAACTCCGCCAGGGCTCTCACCTCCTCCCTGTGGGCTGTCTCGTCATTGTTAGTAATCAGGCCTACTACTATTGTATCGTCTGCAAACTTGATGATTCAGTTGGAGGCATTCGTGGCCACGCAGTCATGGGTGAACAGGGAGTACAGAAAGGGGCTGAGCACGCACCCTTGTGGGGGCCCCTGTGTTGAGGATCAGCGAAGTGGAGGTGTTGTTTCCTAACTTCACCACCTGGGGGCAGCCCGCCAGTTGCATAGGGCGGGGTTCAGACCCAAGGCCTCAAGCTTAATGATGAGCTTGGAGGGTACAATGGTGTTAAAGGCTGAGCAATAGACAACAAATAGCATTCTTACATAGGTATTCCTCTTGTCCAGATGGAATAGGGAAGTGTGCAGTGCGATGGCGATTGAGTTGTTGGTGGATCTATTGGGGCGGTATGCAAATTGAAGTGGGTCTAGGGTGTCAGTTAAGGTGGAGGTGGAATGATCCTTGACTAGTCTCAAAGCACTTCATGCTGACAAAAGTGAGTGCTACGGGCGATAGTCATTTAGTTCAGTTAACTTTGCTTTCTTTGGTAAAGGAACGATAGTGGACATCTTGAAGCAAGTGGGGACAGCAGACTGGGATAGGAAGAGATTGAATATGTCCGTAAACACTCCAGCCAGCAGGTCTGTGCATGCTCTGAGGATATGGCTAGGGATCCCGTCTGGGCTGGCCGCCTTGCGAGGGTTAACACGCTTAAATGTCTTACTCACATTGGCCACGGAGAACGAAAGCCCACAGTCCTTGGTAGCGGGCTACGTCAGTGGCACTGTGTTGTCTTCAAAGCGGGCAAAGAAGGAGTTTAGCTTGTCTGGAAGTAAGACATCGGTGTCCGCGATGGTTATCTTTTTTTTGGGCTGGTTATCTTTTTGTAGTCTGTGATTGTCTGTAGACCCTACCACATACGTCTCATGTCTGAGCCATTGAATAGCGACTCCACTTTGTCTCTATACCGTTTCTCCTGTTTGAATGCCTTACGGAGGGAATAAATACATTGTTTGTATTCTAACCATATTCCCAGTCACCTTGCCATGGATAAATGCGATGGTTAGCACTTTCAGTTTTGCACGAATGCTGCCATCTATCCACGGTTTTTGGTTTGGGTAGGTCACAGTGTGAACAACGTCCCCTATACACTTCCTGATGAACTCAGTCACTGTGTCCGTGTATACTTCAATGTTATTCTCAGAGAGTGTCCTGAAATTGCATTGTCTCTCGCGCTCTCTCTCTCTTTCTCTCTCTCTTTTTTCTACTTACATTGTTATTGATTTTTGCATTGTTGGGTTTTGAGTTTGCAAGAAAGGCATTTAACGATACTTGTGCATGTGACATTAAAACTTGAAACTCTCCCTCCTCCTGAATGAATATTAAACCAGGCCTAATAATCCCCCACATCTACTGCCCCATTTCCCTCTTCCACCCCCTCCATTACTGGGGCGGTATGGTCTGTGGGGCTGGAAGGGTAAAGGAGGGAGGGAGAAGGCTGCAGTGGGATGGACGTTCACTTTGTTGCTTTTATGTATTTTGTTTTGTTGCTTTTTGAGCTATTGCTCTGTCTGCATGCTACGTGTTGCTTGTCCTATGTTGCTCTGCATGTTGCTCTCATTGATTGTCTGTATTGTTATTGTAATTGTAATAACCAGCACTTTTACTGAAACTTTGATTCATGTACACTGTCCCTGTAAAAATAAAGTCACACTCAAACTCAACTCAAACTCAATTAGCATTTTAGCACGGATTTACCTACAGTCCTCATTAGGTGGACTTCAGGAAACAGCAGAGGGAACACCCCCCCATCCACATCGATGGAACAGTAGTGGAGAGGGTAGCAAGTTTTAAGTTCCTCGGCATACACATCACAGACAAACTGAATTGGTCCACTCACACAGACAGCATCGTGAGGAAGGCGCAGCAGCGCCTCTTCAACCTCAGGAGGCTGAAGAAATTTGGCTTGTCACCAAAAGCACTCACAAACTTCTACAGATGCACAATCGAGAGCATCCTGGCGGGCTGTATCACCGCCTGGTATGGCAACTGCACCGCCCTCAACCGTAAGGCTCTCCAGAGGGTAGTGAGGTCTGCACAACGCATCACCGGGGGCAAACTACCTGCCCTCCAGGACACCTACACCACCCGATGCTACAGGAAGGCCATAAAGATCATCAAGGACATCAACCACCCGAGCCACTGCCTGTTCACCCCGCTGTCATCCAGAAGGCGAGGTCAGTACAGGTGCATCAAAGCTGGGACCGAGAGACTGAAAAACAGCTTCTATCTCAAGGCCATCAGACTGTTAAACAGCCACCACTAACATTGAGTGGCTACTGCCAACACACTGTCAATGCCACTGACTCTACTCCAGCCACTTTAATCATGGGAATTGACGGGAAATGATGTAAATATATCACTAGCCACTTTAAACAATGCTACCTTATATAATGTTACTTACCCTACATTATTCATCTCATATGCATACGTAGATACTGTACTCTATATCATCGACTGCATCCTTATGTAATACATGTATCACTAGCCACTTTAACTATGCCACTTGGTTTACATACTCATCTCATATGTATATACTGTACTCGATATCATCTACTGTATCTTGCCTATGCTGCTCTGTACCATCACTCATTCATGTATCCTTATGTACATATTCTTTATCCCCTTACACTGTGTATAAGACAGTAGTTTTTTTTGGGAATTGTTAGTTAGATTACTTGTTGGTTATTACTGCATTGTCGGAACTAGAAGCACAAGCATTTCGCTACACTCGCATTAACATCTGCTAACCATGTGTATGTGACAAATAAATTTGATTTGATTTGATTTGAACAGGGGCTCTGCTGGGGATAGCATAAGATGAACAGGGCTATAATTGACTCTCCAATAACAGAGGAGGAAAGGAAGAGCGTTTTTGGTGCAGGCCTGGGGTGTCCCTATGCTGGAAGGGATGGGAGTGTGTGTGTACCTTTTCTCTGTGTACTGTACGTAGAGATTCCACACACACACACATTCATAAACATTCTCTAAGCACCTCTCTAATTACACTCCTATTAAAAAATATTTCCTCAAATTAATTCAAAGCAGAACACGTTTATCCTGTCCTCACTGTTCCTGTAAGCTCCCTCTCCACTGTGCTCTCTCGCTCTCTCTCTCTCTCTCTCAGCTGATGTCACAAAGTGCTGTACAGAAACCCAGCCTAAAACCCCAAACAGCAAGCAATGCAGATGTAGAAGCACAGTGGCTAGGAAAAACTGCCTAGAAATGCCAGAACCTAGGAAGAAACCTAGAGAGGAACCAGGCTATGACTTGTGACAAACCCTCTTATTTAAAATTTATTTGAGTAACACTTTGTTGGTTACTACATGATTCCATATGTGTTATTTCATAGTTTTGATGTCTTTACTATTATTCTACAATGTATAAAATAGTAAAAATATAGAAAAACATGAATGACTAGGTCCAACGTTTGACTAGGTCCAAACTTGTGGCTGGTACTGTATATTCCTGAGTTGTCAGGAATTCGTGTTGCAGCTGGCTGTCTTGACTCAACTTAAAATGATTACAGTGTATGCACATCAATAGCGGTAGCAGCTGAAATAAACAGAGTTCAATTTTAAAACCTTAGTGCATACGTCAATTTTAGGGTAGGGCTGCTCATTTAAATTTCCGGTCTTTTGTGACTTTTTTACCAACACTAAAAATGTCAATACATCACTAGAGTGACATATTGACATATGTGTACATAGGCCGTAATGTGTAGATAGCATAGCCTTTCTCTGACCCGCTTCCATATGCCATTTAGCAGACAGAGGTTCACTTTTCTCCCAAGAGGCTTTGTCACAAGTCGGGAAAAATGTGGATGGAAAAATGGTAGCACACATTGAAAAAAGTACAGTCTCGACTCTGCAGTCCAACTGAGCTACCTGAACTGAAGATCAATCTGAAACTATGAAAGATATTCATAGTGTAAACAAACAAAAAAACACATTTTCATTCATTTGAGCCAGTTTGCTACAGCAGAAAAATAATCCTTCAACAACAAGAAGTGTGAATTATAATTTAAAAGGGAAAATCAAGTCTGACATTTTAAAGTGGAAATTACAAACTGTAGAAGCCTTTTTAAACCTTGAACCTTTAAATACAAACTCCAAATTCTTAACATTAACAACGAACTCTGAATGGTTAACTTCTCATACAGATGTCAAAATACTTCCCCCAAGCCATAACAAGTTTTAAGGTAAGGGTCAAGGTTTGGGATTGGCTTAGAAAATAACAGAAACCACTTTCTATCGCTGGATTTAAAATTACAACCTTTGGAATCAGAGGCAGGACTTACACCCATCCACCATCCCTGTTCACAATACCCTAGCAAAACCAAAACCTACTTGAAGGTAACAGCCCTCACTGTTGCCCCTAGTGATCGGTTTCCACGTCATCTCCCAACGTCCTCAGACATGGATGGACGTCGAATACTGACTTGTTTCACGAGTGACCTGGCTGGAAAACCAACAAACCAACTACGGGGGTTATCAAGGAGACCTCCGTTGTAACTACAATAGCATGCTGCGCTCAATTGTAACAGTTAATTCACAAGTTATACATAGTTTTAAAGCTAACAATCTCCTTTTTTCCAGCAGTGTACAAATGTGTTTAGGGGTCAATGTGACAGATTATGATAGAGCAATTCATATATATTGTACAAAGACATACAGTACAATAAGAGACTTAATGCTCCATTGGGATGCCACTGTGTAAAATAAATTATCCTAGAGCGCTCACTCGAAAAGCTCTACAAATCACGACTTGACATCTTTAAAAACCATTAGGGTAAATAAAACTAAAAACGTATGGTCATACAACCTCATAGACAAACTCATAAAGCAGCGCGCCACATAGATTCACTCTCTTTGTGAGCGAGTGTGTTTTTGGATGGACATCAAGTTCTTCTTCTCAATATAATACAGAGTTTTGACGGATATAAAGAATGGTTATTGTTTATTTCTCTTTGATAGGACACTGAGGTGACCTGTGGTTCAGGGATCATGGAACTGCACAGATTGACAACAAAAATACAAATAAATCACTCTCTTCTGCTCAATAGCTCTCCAACTGCAATTACTCAAAAATAAATCCCCCCCCCCCACACACACACACAAACAAACAAAATAAACTTCAAAACCATTCAGGTCAAAACACACACACACACAAACACATGCATGCACACACTCACAAGAACTTCCAAACACACACACATTCAGGAAAAACACGTGCACATGCACACACACCCATCCATCCCCTGTGTGTAACTTCCCTCACTCTATCCCTCCACCTCACTCGTTTTCCCCCCTGTCCTCTCTCACTTCCCTCTCTCCCCCTGCACTTCTCTCCTAACAGACTAAACAATTGTGACTCGGCTGGGAAACAGCTTTGGATCGAGACACTGTTTCTCTTGCTCTTTCCCTCATTCCTCACTCCCCTCCTCCTACCCCCTCACTGACCTCTGCCTCTCCCTTCCCCTTCAATTCCCCCCCCCCCTCTCTATTCCTTCCTCTTTCTCTCTGTCTCTTCTCTCAGCTTGCTTTGATTGGGGAGCAGACATAGACAGTCTCTGAACAGTCGCCCCCCCTCCCTCTTCTTCTCCAACACTCCTCCACTCTTTCTCCCTCTCCTCTCTCCCCCTCTCTTGGCCCGGGCCCTCCTTTAATACTCCAAATGAAAGAAATTTGAGAGCAGCTCATCTCTTCTGTTCTTCTCTTCTGTTGTGTTTCTCAGGTGTCAGCTCACTGCAGCTGCCTGATCTAGTCCTGCCCCCTCTGCTCTCCCTCTTTGCTAAGCACCCGTTCTCTACTTCCCCTATTTCTTTCTTCCCTCCTCCTCCTCTCTCTTCCCTCCCTCTTTCCCTTTTCATACTCTTCTCTCTCTCTTCTTTCCTTCTCCTTCTTCTACGTCTCTCTCTCCCTCTAATTCTGCTCTTTTTCTTTTGTCTGTGTCAACCCTGAACCTGTGGAGCGAAGGGAAAGAAGGAAGGAAAAAAAGTGAGGGATAGTAAAATAAACAAAGGAGTGTCCCTGGTCACTAAAGGGTCAGAGGTGGGCCTGCTAGGTTAGCAGCATTTGTTTACTTTCTTTAATTCACCCATCCCTCCGTCCTTTCTTTTTTTGGTGTACTGTGTCTCTCCCTCAGCCTCATGGCCAAGTGAGTGTTTATGGAAGGTTTGTTCAGACTGTAGTTCAAGACCAGGGATTCTGGGAAGGATTTTACCTCTTTTTATCTAATGTGGGCGCATTAGACATATAGACACACACTCAGGCATGCACACACACACACACACACACAGTCTTGTACAGTTAACCTTGTGGGGACACACAATTCAGTCCCGTTCAAAATCCTATTTTCCCTAACAGCTAACCCTAAACCTTACCCTAATCCGTACTCTTACCCTAACCCTAACCCTAACCCTAACCTTGACCCTAACCTTAACCTTAAACCTAATCCTAGCTCCTGACCCTAACCCTAAAACTAACCCAAGCTCCTAACCCAAACCCTTAACGCTATTCTAACCCAAACACAAATTCTAACCTTAACCTTAAACCCCCTAGAAATAGCATTTGACCTCGTGTGGACAAAATGTCCCCAGTTGGTCAAATGTTTGCTTGTTTACTATTCTTGTGGAGACTTCTGGTCCTCACAAGAATAGTTAAACACACACACACACACACACACACACACACACACACACACACACACACACACACACACACACACACACACACACACACACCTGCACACCCGCACAGACAGACAAGTGCATTAAACATCTCATCAAATGAAGAAAAATAGCCCCCATCTCCCACATGGGGGACAACACACACAGTGAACCGGCATGGAGGGCACACACACTCAGGATGAGGTATGGTGATGACAGAGAGACAGATTAGACACTGCCTCTCCCTTTCAGAGCCCACCAACCAGGGGCATATGGGGGATCAACCTGGATACGAGCTTATCATTCTCTCGTCTCCCTCTCAGAGCCCACCAACCAGGGGCATATGGGGGATCAACCTGGATCCGAGCTTATCATTCTCTCTTCTCCCTCTCAGAGCCCACCAACCAGGGGCATATGGGGGATCAACCTGGATACGAGCTTATCATTCTCTCTTCTCCCTCTCAGAGCTGGTTCCTCTATTGAGAGCTGTAACCTATCCCAGTAGAGAAAAGGTGTTATTTCCCTGGAGCGAACTTCAGCCTTCTCACTCTATTAACGACAGGTCTTAGCCTGCTTCAGACTGCATTTGTTCTCAAATAAATCACCACCGGAGGAGAGGAAAGAAGGGAGGAGAGGAAAGAAAGGAGTCCAAAAACTAGGTTCTTGAGTCAAGTAGTCGCAGTGAAGTACTATAAAACTGACCCCCCCTCACCACATCTCCTCAATACACACACACACACACCCCAGAGGCCCTGAGCTGGCCGACTGACCCCTTCGTTTAAGATCCCAAACTTCCTCCTCTTTATCGGCCCCCCAAATATAGCACCGGCAGCGTGTGTGTGCCTGCTGCTGCTGGTGGTTAAATGCAGCCCTGAGCTTGGGGGTTCGGCAGTCTCCAGTGATTCCCTGGGACCCCACAGCCAATCCCATTTCAGCACATTTCAGCACATCACCTCTCAAGCCCATTACAAAATAAAATAAAACATGGAAAGAAAAACAAGACAGCAACACAAAAAGGTGGAGATGTTTTTTAAAAGGTACCAGACCGCATCATTTTCCACTGATATTATATACTCCCTGCCGTATCCAAAATATATACGGGCCGCAGGCCAAGAATGTAAAAATAAAACACATCTGGACCGAGCCTGAACAAAACCCCCTTTTAATCACAGCTGAATAAAGCATTCTACCCTTCGCCCTCTGCAAGCTCTCACTCACACAAGCTGACACACACACACACGCACACGCGCACACACACACACACACACACACACACACACACACACACACACACACACACACACACACACACACACACACACACACACACACACACACACACACACACACACACACACCTCTCCTCAAATCAAAATAAATTGTATTTGTCACATGCTTCGTCGTAAACAACAGGCGTAGACTAACAGTGAAATACATACTTTTCCAACAATGCAGAGTTAAATATAAAAATAAAATATTAAATTGAATAGTGAGACAAGGAATAAATACAAAGTAAATAACAAATACAAATAATGAGTAAAAATAACATGGTTATATACAGGCAGTATCAGTACGAGTCGATGTGTATGAGGTAATTGAGGTAGATATGTACATATACAGTCCATTCAGAAAGTATTCAGACCCCTTCACTTTTTCCACATTTTGTTACGTTACAGCCTTATTCTAAAATGTATTAAATAAAAAATGTTCCTCATCAATCTACATTACGAGAAAGTGAAAACAATTTTTTTTAAACAACATTTTTGTAGATTCATTTATAACAGAAATACCTTATTTACAGTATTCAGACCATTGCTATTAAACTTGAAATTGAACTCAGGTGCATCCTGTTTCCATTAATCATCCTTGAGATGTTTCTACAGCTTGATTGGAGTCCAAATTCAATTGACTGGACATGATTTGGAAAGGCACACCCCTGTCTATATAAGGTCCCACAGTTGACAGTGCATGTCAGAGCAAAAACCAAGTCATGAGGTCGAAGGAATTGTCCGTAGAGCTCTGAGACAGGATTGTGTCGAGGCACAGATCTGAAGAAGGGTACCAAAACATTTCTGCAGCATTAAAGGTCCCCAAGAACACAGTGGCCTCCATCATTCTTAAATGGAAGAAGTTTGGAACCACCAAGACTCTTTCTAGATCTGGCTGCCCAGCCAAACTGAGCAATCGGTAGAGAAGGGGCTTGGTCAGGGAGGTAACCAAGAACCCGATTGTCACTCTGAGAGAGCTCCAGAGTTCCTCTGTGGAGATGGGAGATCCTTCCAGAAGGACAACCATCTCTGCAGCCCTCTACCAATCAGGCCTTTATGGTAGTGACCAGACGGAAGCCACTGCTCAGTAAAAGGCACATGACAGCCCACTTTGAGTATGTCAAAAAAGGCACCTAAAGGATTCTCAGACCATGAGAAAAAGATTCTCTGATCTGATGAAACTGCGATTGAACTCTATGACAAGTGTCCCATCTGGAGGAAACCTGCCACGAAGGTCAAGCATGGTGGTGGCAGCATCATGCTGTGGGGATGTTTTTCTGAGGAAGGGACTCGGAGACTAGTCAGGATCGAGGGAAAGATGAACGGAGAAAAGTACAGAGAGATCCTTGATGAAAATCTGCTCCAGAGCGCTCAGCACGTCAGACAGGGGGCGAAGGTTTCACCTTCCAACCGGACAACGACCCTTAGCACACAGCCAAGACAACGCAGGAGTGGCTTCGGGACAAGTTTATGAATGTCCTTGAGTGGCCCAGCCAGAGCCTGGTCTTGAACCTGATCGAACAGTCCTGAAAATAGCTGTGCAGTAACACTCCCCATCCAACCTGACAGAGCTTGAGAGGATCTGCAGAGAAGAATGGAAGGAACTCCCCAAAGCTTATAGTGGCATACCCAAGAAGGCTGTAGTCGCTGCCGAAGGTGCTTCAACAATGTACTGAGTAAATGGTCTAAATACTTTGGTAAATGTGATTTTTCAGTTTAATATTTTTACTACATTTGCAAAAATGTGGGGTATTGTGTTGATGAGGAGAAAAAACGAATTGAATCCATTTCAGAATAAGGCTTTAACGTAACAAAATGTGGAAAAAGTCAAGGGGTCTGAATACTTTCCGAATGGACTGTAGGTCGGGGTAAATTGACAAGGGAACAGGATAGGATAGTATAGGATAGTAGGCAGTAGCAACAGCGTACGTGGTGAGTGTGTGTGTGTGTGTGTGTGTGTGTGTGTGTGTGTGTGTGTGTGTGTGTGTGTGTGTGTGTGTGTGTGTGTGGTGTCAGTATGCATGTGTGCGCATGTGTGCGCATGTTATGTGTGTGGGCATATGCAGTGTGTGTGTGTGCGTGTTTGTGTGTGTGTGTGTGTGTGCGTGCGTGTGTGTGTGTGTGTGTGTGTGTGTTTGTGTGTGTGTTGAGGTGTCAGTATAAGTATGTGTGAGTGTGTGGGTAGAGTCCAGTGTGAGTCAGTGCAAGAGAGTTTGTTAAAAAAAAGGGTCAATGCAGATCGTCCGGGTAGCCATTTGATGAACTATTTAGCAGACTTGTTTAGCAGTCTTATGGCAGAAGATGTTAAGGGTCATGTTGGTTCCAGTCTTGGTGCTTTAGCACCGCTTGCTGTGCAGTAGCTCAGACAACAGTCTGTGGCTTGCATGGCTGGAGTCTTTGAAAATGTTTTGGGCCTTCTTCTGACACCGCCTGGTATAGTGATCCTGGATGGCAGGGAGCTCGGCCCCAGTGATGTACTGGGCTGTACTCACCAACCTTGCGGTCAGGTGCCTTGCATTTGCCATACCAAGTGGTGATGCAGCCAGTCAATATGCTCTCATTGGTGCAACTGTATATGTTTTTCAGGATTTGAGGGCCCATGCCAAATATTTTCAGCCTTCTGAGGGGGAAGAGGCGATTTCGTGCCCTCTTCAGGACTTTGTTGGCACAGTATGTGTGGACAATGTTAATTCCTTAGTAATGTGGACACCAAGGAACTTGAAGCTCTCGCCCCGCTCCACTACAGCCACATTGATGTGAATGGGGGCGTACTCGCCCTTCCGTTTGCTGTAGTCCTCAATCAGCTCATTTGTCTTCTCTTCCTCAGAGACTAGCCATGACATAACAGAGGATTTCACCAGTTTCCTGAAACGTTGACAAAACTTTCATTTTCATTACTGTTCTCCTGATTGTCTGGAGTACAAAGCAACTCTCTGTTTACTCTACCTGCTTCTACTGTCACCACCCTCTACTCTCTGTTTCCTCAACAGTACCCTACCTGCTTCTACTGTCACCACCCTCTACTCTCTGTTTCCTCTACAGTACCCTACCTGCTCCTACTGTCACCACCCTCTACTCTCTGTTTCCTCTACAGTACCCTACCTGCTCCTACTGTCACCACCCTCTACTCTCTGTTTCCTCTACAGTACCAAACCTGCTCCTACTTTCACCACCCTCTACTCTCTGTTTCCTCTACAGTACCCTACCTGCTCCTACTGTCACCACCCTCTACTCTCTGTTTACTCTACAGTAACCTACCTGCTTCGACTGTCACCACCCTCTACTCTCTGTTTCCTCTACAGTACCCTACCTGCTTCTACTGTCACCACCCTCTACTCTCTGTTTCCTCTACAGTACCCTACCTGCTCCTACTGTCACCACCCTCTACTCTCTGTTTCCTCTACAGTACCAAACCTGCTCCTACTTTCACCACCCTCTACTCTCTGTTTCCTCTACAGTACCCTACCTGCTCCTACTGTCACCACCCTCTACTCTCTGTTTCCTCTACAGTACCCTACCTGCTCCTACTGTCACCACCCTCTACTCTCTGTTTCCTCTACAGTACCCTACCTGCTCCTACTGTCACCACCCTCTACTCTCTGTTTACTCTACAGTAACCTACCTGCTTCGACTGTCACCACCCTCTACTCTCTGTTTCCTCTACAGTACCCTACCTGCTTCTACTGTCACCACCCTCTACTCTCTGTTTCCTCTACAGTACCCTACCTGCTCCTACTGTCACCACCCTCTACTCTCTGTTTCCTCTACAGTACCCTACCTGCTCCTACTGTCACCACCCTCTACTCTCTGTTTCCTCTACAGTACCCCACCTGCTCCTACTGTCACCACCCTCTACTCTCTGTTTCCTCTACAGTACCCTACCTGCTCCTACTGTCACCACCCTCTACTCTCTGTCTCCTCTACAGTAACCTACCTGCTTCTACTGTCACCACCCTCTACTCTCTGTTTCCTCTACAGTACCCTACCTGCTCCTACTGTCACCACCCTCTACTCTCTGTTTCCTCTACAGTACCCTACCTGGCTCTACTGTCACCACCTTCTACTCTCTGTTTCCTCTACAGTACCCTACCTGCTTCTACTGTCACCACCCTTTACTCTCTGTTTCCTCTACAGTACCCTACCTGCTTCTACTGTCACCACCCTCTACACTCTGTTTCCTCTACAGTACCCTACCTGTTTCTACTGTCACCACCCTCTACTCTCTGTTTCCTCTACAGTACCCTACCTGCTTCTACTGCCACCACCCTCTACTCTCTGTTTCCTCTACAGTACACTACCTGCTTCTACTGTCACCACCCTCTACTCTCTGTTTCCTCTACAGTACCCTACATGCTTCTACTGTCACCACCCTCTACTCTCTGTTTCCTCTACAGTACCCCACCTGCTCCTACTGTCACCACCCTCTACTCTCTGTTTCCTCTACAGTACCCTACCTGCTCCTACTGTCACCACCCTCTACTCTCTGTCTCCTCTACAGTAACCTACCTGCTTCTACTGTCACCACCCTCTACTCTCTGTTTCCTCTACAGTACCCTACCTGCTCCTACTGTCACCACCCTCTACTCTCTGTTTCCTCTACAGTACCCTACCTGGCTCTACTGTCACCACCTTCTACCCTCTGTTTCCTCTACAGTACCTTACCTGCTTCTACTGTCACCACCCTTTACTCTCTGTTTCCTCTACAGTACCCTACCTGCTTCTACTGTCACCACCCTCTATACTCTGTTTCCTCTACAGTACCCTACCTGTTTCTACTGTCACCACCCTCTACTCTCTGTTTCCTCTACAGTACCTACCTGCTTCTACTGCCACCACCCTCTACTCTCTGTTTCCTCTACAGTACACTACCTGCTTCTACTGTCACCACCCTCTACTCTCTGTTTCCTCTACAGTACCCTACCTGCTTCTACTGTCACCACCCTCTACTCTCTGTTTCCTCTACAGTACCCTACCTGCTCCTACTGTCACCACCCTCTACTCTCTGTCTCCTCTACAGTACCCTACCTGCTTATACTGTCACCACCCTCTATACTCTGTTTCCTCTACAGTACCCTACCTGCTTCTACTGTCACCACCCTCTACTCTCTGTTTCCTCTACAGTACCCTACCTGCTTCTACTGTCACCACCCTCTATACTCTGTTTCCTCTACAGTACCCTCCCTGCTTCTACTGTCACCACCCTCTACTCTCTGTTTCCTCTACAGTACCAAACCTGCTACTACTTTCACCACCCTCTACTCTCTGTTTCCTCTACAGTACCCTACCTGCTCCTACTGTCACCACCCTCTACTCTCTGTTTCCTCTACAGTACCCTACCTGCTCCTACTGTCACCACCCTCTACTCTCTGTTTCCTCTACAGTACCAAACCTGCTCCTACTTTCACCACCCTCTACTCTCTGTTTCCTCTACAGTACCCTACCTGCTCCTACTGTCACCACCCTCTACTCTCTGTTTCCTCTACAGTACCCTACCTGCTCCTACTGTCACCACCCTCTACTCTCTGTTTCCTCTACAGTACCCTACCTGCTCCTACTGTCACCACCCTCTACTCTCTGTTTACTCTACAGTAACCTACCTGCTTCGACTGTCACCACCCTCTACTCTCTGTTTCCTCTACAGTACCCTACCTGCTTCTACTGTCACCACCCTCTACTCTCTGTTTCCTCTACAGTACCCTACCTGCTCCTACTGTCACCACCCTCTACTCTCTGTTTCCTCTACAGTACCCTACCTGCTCCTACTGTCACCACCCTCTACTCTCTGTTTCCTCTACAGTACCCCACCTGCTCCTACTGTCACCACCCTCTACTCTCTGTTTCCTCTACAGTACCCTACCTGTTTCTACTGTCACCACCCTCTACTCTCTGTTTCCTCTACAGTACCCTACCTGCTTCTACTGCCACCACCCTCTACTCTCTGTTTCCTCTACAGTACACTACCTGCTTCTACTGTCACCACCCTCTACTCTCTGTTTCCTCTACAGTACCCTACCTGCTTCTACTGTCACCACCCTCTACTCTCTGTTTCCTCTACAGTACCCCACCTGCTCCTACTGTCACCACCCTCTACTCTCTGTTTCCTCTACAGTACCCTACCTGCTCCTACTGTCACCACCCTCTACTCTCTGTCTCCTCTACAGTAACCTACCTGCTTCTACTGTCACCACCCTCTACTCTCTGTTTCCTCTACAGTACCCTACCTGCTCCTACTGTCACCACCCTCTACTCTCTGTTTCCTCTACAGTACCCTACCTGGCTCTACTGTCACCACCTTCTACTCTCTGTTTCCTCTACAGTACCCTACCTGCTCCTACTGTCACCACCCTCTACTCTCTGTTTCCTCTACAGTACCCTACCTGGCTCTACTGTCACCACCTTCTACCCTCTGTTTCCTCTACAGTACCCTACCTGCTTCTACTGTCACCACCCTTTACTCTCTGTTTCCTCTACAGTACCCTACCTGCTTCTACTGTCACCACCCTCTATACTCTGTTTCCTCTACAGTACCCTACCTGTTTCTACTGTCACCACCCTCTACTCTCTGTTTCCTCTACAGTACCTACCTGCTTCTACTGCCACCACCCTCTACTCTCTGTTTCCTCTACAGTACACTACCTGCTTCTACTGTCACCACCCTCTACTCTCTGTTTCCTCTACAGTACCCTACCTGCTTCTACTGTCACCACCCTCTACTCTCTGTTTCCTCTACAGTACCCTACCTGCTCCTACTGTCACCACCCTCTACTCTCTGTCTCCTCTACAGTACCCTACCTGCTTATACTGTCACCACCCTCTATACTCTGTTTCCTCTACAGTACCCTACCTGCTTCTACTGTCACCACCCTCTACTCTCTGTTTCCTCTACAGTACCCTACCTGCTTCTACTGTCACCACCCTCTATACTCTGTTTCCTCTACAGTACCCTACCTGCTTCTACTGTCACCACCCTCTACTCTCTGTTTCCTCTACAGTACCAAACCTGCTACTACTTTCACCACACTCTACTCTCTGTTTCCTCTACAGTACCCTACCTGCTCCTACTGTCACCACCCTCTACTCTCTGTTTCCTCTACAGTACCCTACCTGCTCCTACTGTCACCACCCTCTACTCTCTGTTTCCTCTACAGTACCAAACCTGCTCCTACTTTCACCACCCTCTACTCTCTGTTTCCTCTACAGTACCCTACCTGCTCCTACTGTCACCACCCTCTACTCTCTGTTTCCTCTACAGTACCCTACCTGCTCCTACTGTCACCACCCTCTACTCTCTGTTTCCTCTACAGTACCCTACCTGGCTCTACTGTCACCACCTTCTACCCTCTGTTTCCTCTACAGTACCTTACCTGCTTCTACTGTCACCACCCTTTACTCTCTGTTTCCTCTACAGTACCCTACCTGCTTCTACTGTCACCACCCTCTATACTCTGTTTCCTCTACAGTACCCTACCTGTTTCTACTGTCACCACCCTCTACTCTCTGTTTCCTCTACAGTACCTACCTGCTTCTACTGCCACCACCCTCTACTCTCTGTTTCCTCTACAGTACACTACCTGCTTCTACTGTCACCACCCTCTACTCTCTGTTTCCTCTACAGTACCCTACCTGCTTCTACTGTCACCACCCTCTACTCTCTGTTTCCTCTACAGTACCCTACCTGCTCCTACTGTCACCACCCTCTACTCTCTGTCTCCTCTACAGTACCCTACCTGCTTATACTGTCACCACCCTCTATACTCTGTTTCCTCTACAGTACCCTACCTGCTTCTACTGTCACCACCCTCTACTCTCTGTTTCCTCTACAGTACCCTACCTGCTTCTACTGTCACCACCCTCTATACTCTGTTTCCTCTACAGTACCCTACCTGCTTCTACTGTCACCACCCTCTACTCTCTGTTTCCTCTACAGTACCAAACCTGCTACTACTTTCACCACACTCTACTCTCTGTTTCCTCTACAGTACCCTACCTGCTCCTATTGTCACCACCCTCTACTCTCTGTTTCCTCTACAGTACCCTACCTGCTCCTACTGTCACCACCCTCTACTCTCTGTTTCCTCTACAGTACCAAACCTGCTCCTACTTTCACCACCCTCTATACTCTGTTTCCTCTACAGTACCCTACCTGCTTCTACTGTCACCACCCTCTACTCTCTGTTTCCTCTACAGTACCAAACCTGCTACTACTTTCACCACACTCTACTCTCTGTTTCCTCTACAGTACCCTACCTGCTCCTACTGTCACCACCCTCTACTCTCTGTTTCCTCTACAGTACCCTACCTGCTCCTACTGTCACCACCCTCTACTCTCTGTTTCCTCTACAGTACCAAACCTGCTCCTACTTTCACCACCCTCTACTCTCTGTTTCCTCTACAGTACCCTACCTGCTCCTACTGTCACCACCCTCTACTCTCTGTTTCCTCTACAGTACCCTACCTGCTCCTACTGTCACCACCCTCTACTCTCTGTTTCCTCTACAGTACCCTACCTGCTCCTACTGTCACCACCCTCTACTCTCTGTTTACTCTACAGTAACCTACCTGCTTCGACTGTCACCACCCTCTACTCTCTGTTTCCTCTACAGTACCCTACCTGCTTCTACTGTCACCACCCTCTACTCTCTGTTTCCTCTACAGTACCCTACCTGCTCCTACTGTCACCACCCTCTACTCTCTGTTTCCTCTACAGTACCCTACCTGCTCCTACTGTCACCACCCTCTACTCTCTGTTTCCTCTACAGTACCCCACCTGCTCCTACTGTCACCACCCTCTACTCTCTGTTTCCTCTACAGTACCCTACCTGTTTCTACTGTCACCACCCTCTACTCTCTGTTTCCTCTACAGTACCCTACCTGCTTCTACTGCCACCACCCTCTACTCTCTGTTTCCTCTACAGTACACTACCTGCTTCTACTGTCACCACCCTCTACTCTCTGTTTCCTCTACAGTACCCTACCTGCTTCTACTGTCACCACCCTCTACTCTCTGTTTCCTCTACAGTACCCCACCTGCTCCTACTGTCACCACCCTCTACTCTCTGTTTCCTCTACAGTACCCTACCTGCTCCTACTGTCACCACCCTCTACTCTCTGTCTCCTCTACAGTAACCTACCTGCTTCTACTGTCACCACCCTCTACTCTCTGTTTCCTCTACAGTACCCTACCTGCTCCTACTGTCACCACCCTCTACTCTCTGTTTCCTCTACAGTACCCTACCTGGCTCTACTGTCACCACCTTCTACTCTCTGTTTCCTCTACAGTACCCTACCTGCTTCTACTGTCACCGCCCTTTACTCTCTGTTTCCTCTACAGTACCCTACCTGCTTCTACTGTCACCACCCTCTATACTCTGTTTCCTCTACAGTACCCTACCTGTTTCTACTGCCACCACCCTCTACTCTCTGTTTCCTCTACAGTACACTACCTGCTTCTACTGTCACCACCCTCTACTCTCTGTTTCCTCTACAGTACCAAACCTGCTACTACTTTCACCACCCTCTACTCTCTGTTTCCTCTACGGTACCCTACCTTCTCCTACTGTCACCACCCTCTACTCTCTGTCTCCTCTACAGTACCCTACCTGCTCCTACTGTCACCACCCTCTACTCTCTGTCTCCTCTACAGTACTCTACCTGCTCCTACTGTCACCACCCTCTACTCTCTGTTTCCTCTACAGCAACCTTCCTGCTTCTACTGTCACCACCCTCTACTCTCTGTTTCCTCTACAGTACCCTACCTGCTTCTACTGTCACCACCCTCTACCCTCTGTTTCCTCTACAGTACCCTACCTGCTTCTACTGTCACCACCCTCTACTCTCTGTTTCCTCTACAGTACCCTACCTGCTTCTACTGTCACCACCCTCTACCCTCTGTTTCCTCTACAGTACCCTACCCACTGTCACCACCCTCTACTTTCTGTTTCCTCTACAGTACCCTACCTGCTCCTACTGTCACCACCCTCTACCCTCTGTTTCCTCTACAGTACCCTACCTGCTTCTACTGTAGCCACCCTCTATTCTGTCTGGCCTCTCTGTGGGCTGGGCTACTGGCTGGGGCTGTGTGTGTGGGGGGGGGGGGGGGGTCCTAGCATTTACAGAGAATGAGCCGTGTCGGTCGATGTGTGTATATGTATGTGTTACTGTTTGTGTGTGTGTGCATGCATGTGTGTACAGTATGTGTATTTTCCTGATGCTTTCCTGCTGAGAAGCTGGTTCTACCAGGTTGATGTATGTGTTAGTGTGTAGGAGTGTGTGTTTTCTTCAGCATACCTGCTTAGATGACATGTCAACTTCCCCTCTGGCATTTCTGTTGGTGAGGTAGGTTGGCAGTGAGCTGGCAGAGCTGAAGGGCAGTAAGAGTGTTAAAGTTGTGGGTTGGAGTGCTACTCAGAGGGGAAGAACCCCTAGCCACATTCCAAACTGAAACCTGTCCTGCATTCAAGCGACCCAGACGGGCCATGTTCCAAACATAACTCTGCGCAAGCTGGTCATATTCCAAATGGAGACATGTCTCTTTTAATGAACATGCCTGTGTGTGTGTCTGTGTGTGTGTGTGTGTGTGTGTGTGTTAAGAGCAATGAGGTATGTGCTTCATTCATCAAACATACATTTGCATAGCATAATACCTTTTTACAAATATATCCAATAACATATGTATAATAGACTTCAGCGATTATTAATTGATGTTTGGGATAATTGAGATACTTGCTGCATCACCCTGTCCACTCTTTCTTCCACACATTGGAAAGGACACACAAGGGGTGTATTCACTAGAAACCAAGTGGAACCGATTGGAAGTAAACAGATGCAAACGGAGCAAAACAGGTAGTGACCTACCTGGATTTGTCTAATTGCAACTCTCGTTTTCGTAGCAAAATGTTTTCTGTTGCAAAATATTTTGCTACGGTGTGAGACAAATTAATACACCCCTGTTCTGAGAATTTCTGAGTGTGTGTGTGTTTGTACTCTATTTGTGTTCCTGGCAGACAGAGAGGAGTTTGATGCATCAGCTCCTGTTGTTGTCTCTATTGTATAGATACAGATAGAGCTGTCAAGGAGTGGTGATGTGTGTGTGCGTGTGTGCATGCGTGCGTGCGTGCGTGTGTGTGTGTGTGTGTGTGTGTGTGTGTGTGTGTGTGTGTGTGTGTGTGTGTGTGTGTGTGTGTGTGTGTGTGTGTGTGTGCGTGCGTGTGTGTGTGTGTGTTTGCGATAGACACTTATTAGATGTGCACCGGCGGTAATAGAAACACCCCCTCTCTACCTGCTGTTTCCCTGTGGCCGTGAAATTGGTGTTAAGTCAATTTAGTGGAGAAGTGACAGGGGAATCGAGCAGCGCGTGAAAAGCAAAGCCCACTGACAGCAGTTTACATGCTCGGTATCTCAACACCAGACTAAGCCATGTCAGACAATGAAGACAACACACAGGCACACACACACACGATAAGAGTCTGAATACCAATACATTTCACTGGGAATGCTATGACCAACCCCCCTGTATGCATACAGCTCATCTAACTAGGACGCTGACGGTTATTGGTTTCACTGGGAATGCTATGACTTTTAAACCGTTTGAATAGCAAGAAAAAAAACATTTTTTTTATATATATACAGTACCAGTCACTGCATACATAAAACACACCTACTCTGTCAAGGGTTTTTCTTTATTTTTAAGATTTTCTACATTGTAGAATAATAGTGAAGACATCAAAACTATGAAATAACACTTATGGAATCATGTAGTAACCGAAAAAGTGTTAAACAAATAAAAATATATTTGAAATTCTTCAAATTAGCCACCCTTTGCCTTAATGACAACTTTGCACACTCTTGGCATTCTCTCAACCAGCTCCATGAGGTAGTCACCTGGAATGCATTTCAATTAACAAGTGGGTGTTCTTAAAAGTGAATTTGTGGAATTGATTTCCTTCTTAATATGTTTGAGCCAATCAGTTGTGTTGTGACAAGTTAATGGTGGTATATAGAAGCCCTATTTGGTAAAAGACCACGTCCATATTATGGCAAGAACAGCTCAAATAAGCAAAAAGACATGACAGTCCATCATTACTTTAAGACATGAAGGTCAGTCAATGTGGAACATTTCAAGAACTTTGAAAGTTTCTTCAATTGCAGTTGTAAAAACCATCAAGAGCTATGATAAAACTCACACTCATGAGGACCGCCACAGGAAAGGACGACCCAGAGTCACCTCTGCTGCAGTGGATAAGTTCATTAGAGTTACAAGCCTCAGAAAGTGCAGCCCAAATAAATCAGTCCACGTTACTGCAGAAATGGATTCAAACAGTTTATATTCTCTTTTTTTGCCAGTTATTTTCTTCTTTTTGTTGCAGTCTGCATCCATAACCGTCGGTTACACGGTTATACAGTAATTGTGCCAGCCCTACACATGACATTGTAATACAACACATGCAGTACAAAACAATTCCAAAATGTTCTACTACAGGTAATCAATCCACTTTCGGAACAGATACTTAAATTCATACAAAGCAGTCTTCCCAAAACACACCAAAATGATTATTTGTTATTTGTTTTTATTTCATAGAACCAACATGTCTGAGGGCTTTGTCCACCAGGGTCAATAAACACACACTGACTCAGTCACTCTAAAATCTGTTTTTATTTGTCCATGTTTATTTATCTTTAGCTAGCTTAGCCAGCTAAGTGGTCATTGTGCTCTTGCTCTCCTCTAAATGTTGTGTCTGGTCTTAGTTCTTCATCTGTAGCAGTGGTTCCCTAACGTTTTATAGTTCCGTACCCCTTCAAACATTCAACCTCCAGCTGCGTAGCACCAGGGTCAGCACACTCTCAAATGTTGATTTTTTGCCATCATTGGAAGCCTGCCACACACTTATACAATACATTTATTACACAGAAGAAAGAGTGTGAGTTTTTGTGACAAAGAGCTCTTATAGGACCAGGGCACATATAATAATAAAATAACAATCAATCATATGGCTCTTCATTTAACCATCTTACATATAAAACCTTATTTGTTAATTGAAAATTGTGAATAACTCACCACAGGTTAATGAGAAGGGTGTGCTAGAAAGGATGCACATAACTCTGCAATTTTGGGTTGTATTGGAGAGTTTCGGTGTTAAATCATTTTCCACAATCAGTCTGTGCCTGTATTTAGTTTTCATGCTAGTGAGGGCCGAGAATCCACTCTCACATAGGTACGTGGTTGCAAAGGGCATCAGTGTCTTAACAGCGCAATTTGCCAAGGCAAACCCAATCCAGAAATCTGGCAGTGGCTTCTGATTCAATTCAATTTTCCCAGAACCATTTGTTGCAATTTCGATGAGGCTCTCTTGTTCAGATATCGATAAGTGGACTGGGGGCAGGGCAGGAAAGGGATAACGAATCCAGTTGTTAGTGTCATACATTTCAGGAAAGTACCTGTGTAATTGCTCACCCAACTCACTCAGGTGCTTCGCTATATCACATTTGACATTGTCCGTAAGCTTGAGTTCACAAAAAAATCATACAATGATGGAGGACATGTGTGTTGTCCTTGTTAATGCAAACAGAGAAGAGCTCCAACTTCTTAATCACTGCCTCAATTTTGTCCTGCACATTGAACATAGTTGCAGAGAGTCCTTGTAATCCAAGATTCAGATCCTTTAGGCGAGAAAAAACATCACCCAGTCAGACAAATGAAAATTAAGGTTAGTAGCCCAAATGTATTTTCTTTCAAGCTGTCAGGCATTCCCTTGGCAGCAAGAGCCTCTCTGGGGATGCTGCGGTGTACCCAAGTGTTGTCGAGAGACACTGCTTGCATGCGAGTTGCCACTCCACTATGTCTCACTGTCATGGCTTTTGTGCCATCAGTACAGATACAGATACCAACCCATCTTGACCACCAATGTCCATTTGATGTCACAAAGCTGTCCAGTATTTAAAAAATGTCCTTCTCCTGTTTGCAGAAGAGGATGTCTTCCTTAATTGACCCCCCATAAACGTAACGGGCATATACCAGAAGCTGTGCCAGGCCTGCTGTTGACTCTTCCAGCTGTAACGCATAGAATTCACTGGCTTGTATACGAAGCAGTAATTGTTTCAAAAAATCTCCTGCCATGTCACTGATGCATTGTGAAACAGTGTTGTTTTATGAAGGCATTGTCTGTATAGTTTTTTGGGGTATTTTCTCCCCAGCACTGCATCAGCCCTATCTGCGGCAGCAGGAAAAAGTCCTCCACAATAGTATGGGTCTTGCCTGTCCTAGCCACTCGGTAGCTCACCATATAAGACGCTTTTAACCCTTTCTTATTAATGGTATCTGTTGCTTTTATACATGTCTTACTACTCAAAAGTCGTCCTAATTCTCGCTCAAAAAACTGCCGAGACTTATTTTTACAAATTGGCATGTTTTGTTTCTAAATGTCTGCGCAAGAGGGAAGGTTTCATTGAGTTGTGAGATAGTATTTTTGCACATATAACACACTGTGGAAGATGAAAGGCACTACTCGCAATATAAGTGAACCCCAAATCAATGTAGTTCTCATCATATTTGTGCCTCTTTGATGGTCCAACGTCCCTGTCTGTTGTTTGATGCTTTCCCGGGTAAGGGGGCAGTAGCTTTTTGGCTGCATCAGATTCACAATTGTCAGTGTCCATGGTAGCTGGGCAAACAACAAATGTAGAATTACTGATGCTAGCATTGGATGTGCTCGTGGAAGCAGAACAACTGGTGTCGTCGACAGGTACAGGTATAGTACTGCTGGTAGTAGCAGTACTACCAGTAGATCTGGTATGTGAAAACATATATATATTTTTTCAATGTGATTGACATTTTTCTTTGGCATACCCCCGACGGCATTGCGCGTACACCCCAGTTTGGAAATACCTAATCTGGAGCATCATGATTGAAGGTTAATAATTCACATCAGCTCTCCCTGATGACTCATTACTGGGCCTGCTACATAAAGGAGGAGAGAGAGAGAGGGCAAGAGACAGAGTGAGAGAAAGAGATAGAGAGAGTGAGTGAGTGATCAGTTATAGAACCCATTGCCCTTTATGGTTGTAAGGTCTGAGGTCCACTCACCAACCAAGAATTCAGAACAAAGGACAAACACCAAATAGAGACTCTACATGCAGAATTCTGCAAAGATATCCTCAGTGTACAACGTAAAACACCAAATAATGCATGCAGAGCAGAATTAGGCCGACACCTGCTAATTATCAAAATCCAGAAAAGAGCTGTTAAATTCTACAACCACTTTAAAGGAATCGATTCCCAACCCTTTAATGACAAAGCCATCACCTACAGAGATATGAACCTGGAGAAGAGTCCCCTAAGCAAGATGGTCCTGGGGCTCTGTTCACAAACACAACAGACCCCACAGAGCACCAGGACAGCAACACAATTAGACCCAACCAAATCATGAGAAAACAAGAACATAATTACTTGACACATTGGTAAGAATTAACAAAAAAACTGAGCAAACTAGAATGCTATTTGGCCCTAAACAGAGAGTACACAGTGGCAGAATAGCTGACCACCGTGACTGATCCAAACTTAAGGAAAGCTTTGACTATGTACAGATTCAGTGAGCATAGCCTTGCTATTGAGAAAGGCCGACGTAGACAGACCTGGCTCTCAAGAGAAGACAGTCTATGTGCACACTGTCCACAAAATGAGGTGGAAACTGAGCTGTACTTCCTAACCTCCTGCCAAATGTATGACCATATTAGAGACACATATTTCTCTCAGATTACACAGATCCACAAAGAATTTGAAAACAAACCCAATTTTGATAAACTCCCATATATACTGGGTGAAATACAAGTGTGCCATCACAGCAGCAAGATTTGTGACCTGTTGCCACGAGAAAAGGGCAACCAGTGAAGAACAAATACCATTGTAAATACAACCCATATTTATGTTTATTTACTTAACCATGTGCACATCGTTACAACAATGTATATATACAAAATATGACATTTGAAATGTCTCTATTCCTTTGGAACTTCTGTGAGGGTAATGTTTACTGTTCATTCCTATTGTTTATTTCACTTTTGTTTATTATCTACATTACTTGCTTTGGCAATGTTAGCATATGTTTCCCATGCCAATAAAGGCTCTTGAACTGAATTGAGAGAGAGAGAGAGAGAGAACAAGGAGAAAATTATTATTTTGGTATTTTTTTCAACTAGATTTATTCCATCCACCTTCTACCCAACAACAGCATCAACTTAACATTTACAAAATATGTTGAGGGGAGGAATAAAGCCGCGTTTAATTGAATTGAATTGAAAATGCGCCTATACAAAATACGTGAACGATACTGGCAACTTGGTAACTAGAATATAGAATATTTACAATCTGATACGAGAATGAGAATGAGAATACGAGACGAGATTGATGACTCCTTGCTGTCCCCAGTCCACCTGGCCATGCTGCTGTTCCAGTTTCAACTGACCTGAGCCCTAGGACCATGCCCCAGGACTACCTGACATGATGACTCCTTGCTGTCCCCAGTCTACCTGGCCATGCTGCTGCTCCAGTTTCAACTTCCACCTGACTGTGCTGCTGCTCTAGTTTCAACTGTTCTGCCTTATTATTATTCGACCATGCTGGTCATTTATGAACATTGAACATCTTGACCATGTTCTGTTATAATCTCCACCCGGCACAGCCAGAAGAGGACTGGCCACCCCACATAGCCTGGTTCCTCTCTAGGTTTCTTCCTAGGTATTGGCCTTTCTAGGGAGTTTTTCCTAGCCACCGTGCTTCTCCACCTGCATTGCTTGCTGTTTGGGGTTTTAGGCTGGGTTTCTGTACAGCACTTTGAGATATCAGCTGATGTACGAAGGGCTATATAAATAAATTTGATTTGATTTGATTGATTTGATAAAAAATCTACTGAGAATCCTTGACACTACAGTATTCATCAGTCCAAAAGTCCCTGATGGTGTATTCTACACCCATATCAAACTATTTTTGTATGTTTTTTAATGACACACACACACTCATTCTTACACACACATACAGTATTCCTGTATGTCTCCATTTTCATGTCTCTGTCTGTCTCTCGGTTGTTGGTGAGTATGAGAGGAGCACAAACGTCACTATTGTTACATCTGTATCTACAGTATCGTTAGGTGACAGTCACAGTCACAGTCACCTTAGGGTGTAATTGTGATGGGAAACAGAGCATGAAATGGAGAAACGCCAAACTGACTAAGGAAGTAGGATTAGACCATTTGAAAGGAATCTTTACGAGATGGATTTAAAACGTGGATAAAAGGAGAAGATAATTGATTTTATGTCTGTTTTCTACAAAAGAGTTTTACCTTCTCTGTTGGCACATAACAAACAAAGGCAAAAGCAATTACTCCTGTAACATTCTATTGTATGTGTACAGGATACTGTGGCAGTGTGTGGAGATGTGTGGAGTTGAGGGCGTCTCATAATTGGTGAATGTGGAATAAGAAGGTTGATGATTCTGACCAAAGTAGAGCAAAATCCAAAGAGGGATATGCAAGACAACGTCTCTGTTTACAACATTAAGGCCCAAGGCAACTTCTGTCTTCTTAAAAGAACTGAATAAACCGTTCCACAAAATAACCACTGAAGCATTTTTATTGGATTTATGTTTCATCTTTAGTATTATTTCATATCGCTTGGATCCTGTGTGTGTCATCAGACGAGAAATAGAACTGTCTTTCTCACTTTGTTTCCACTTTCTCCAACCTCTCCAACCCTTAACTCAAAAGAAAACAGTAGGCTTTTGTTTCAGCTGCACACACACGCACACACATGCACACACAAACACACATTCAGCCCCATTAGTGGGAGTTAGAGTTGACTACCTAGCAGAGTGTAGAGGTGTCTGTAGATCCATGTGGGTTAAACCTGAGGTTCACATATAAACAGCTGGATTAGACACAATCAATATCCCTGTATTCTTGAGCAACTTGTCAATACTTCATAACTCTGCCACAGTCAAAAGAGTCACGGCTTGAGCGTGTCATTTTGTGTGTTTGGTACGACCACACAAACACACACTGACCAGATAAGCGGATAGCGGTACTGTGATAACTTAATAGACAGGAGCTCTGATGAAAAAGCACAACTGTGTTGCTATTGATTTTCCTGCCTGCATTGCCATCCTTTCCAGAGCTAATTCACTTGGACCTGTTCTCTCTCTCACACACACACACACACACACACACACACACACACACACACACACACACACACACACACACACACACACACACACACACACACACACACACACACACACACACACACACACACACACACACACACACACACTCCTGACCAACACATCCAATACTCAATAACTTTTTGTTATTTCTCAAAAGAATCCCAGACACTTCTCATCTAATCATCAAACTAATTTCTCATTCATCACTTCCCTCTTCTTGTTTTTCACACCCTGTCTTTAACTAGGTTGTCTGATATTATCTTGTGGTACAGAACAGAAAGAGTTATGGAAGAGGGCAATAAGAACTATAGCCAGGATCATACAAACTGTAGACAAACACTGCCAGCCCAGCCCAGTCTAGCCCAGCCCAGAAAATTGCCCAGCCCTAAATTTGCAACCAGGACCAAGGCCTTGCCACATAGCATTCTGCCCAGCCCACACCCACAGTGGGCGAGGGAGCCAGACAAAGGCGCCTGAGCCAGGAGCCTGGGGTTGGTCGGCTGGTTGATCTGCCACTGAAGCCTACCCAGCACTCACCTTCAGTGGGCCGGGTAGATTGACAGAAGGCCCTAAGCCTGGTGCCTGGGGACTGTAGAACTGGGAGTGACCAGACAGCAGCAGCCCCTCGTAGCGTTTTTACAGCTGGGCCAGATTGACTGGGAAAAAAAGAGAACAACCAAAGCCGAAGGGTGGACCAGCGTATCATTACAGGATAGGAAACGAGTACTACATTTGTGCGGCTAGCATACACACACACACACACACACACACACACACACACACACACACACACACACACACACACACACACACACACACACACACACACACACACACACACACACACACACACACACACACACACACACACACACACACACACACCATAGAGAAGATGGAGTCCACATGCAGTGTGTTTTCTCAGCCCTTGAGGAAACGGTCAGCACAGCGGAAAACCAAAGGTTTTCTTTGTGTTTGTGTGTGTCGCAGTGTATGTAATGGGCGTATGTGCGTGTATGTACAGTCTGTGTGTGTGGTGGGTGTGCGTGCAAGTCTGTGTTTGTTTCCTGTCTGAAAGGTATTCTTATTACTGGGTCGTTCCATTGGATTTCAATCACTTTTTAACGCACCACTTTTGATTTGAAAGAAACGTTCTATACATATTTGCCTTAGATATTTTCACGGGTCCACCCGAACCAGACTGGGTCAAGTCTGAAATTCTTTAGTTGACCCTCGGATCAGGGTCAGATTAGACTTTTTTTTGTCACGGGTCTCAGGTATGCGTAATTATAACTGATTTGCCGGTAAGGACCTGAACAGACTCCAATGCAACTGCTGCAGTATACACTATATAGAGAGAGAAATTGTCTCAGTTATGTTGCTCCGGCTTTTAGTGAGAGACGCTCATGTTTTTCAAGAGAGAGGCGCGTATAGGTTGTTGTTTTTGTCGGCCAATCAAGTCATCGAAACGGCACTAGCCTCTGGCTCTGTTTGTGTCATGGCAAGCAAGTTAGGAGATCAATGGAAGATGGAATTAGAATGATGCAATTAAAAGTTAAATCAGAAGGATATGTTTCAACTACCAAGAGCCAACAGGTAGGCTGGTACTTAATATTCTGAATGGAGTTGTTATTATTGTGTAGGATGTACAGTAGCTTTGATTAGTCAACCCAGCTAGCTAGCTTTCTTAACTAGCTTCTCAGTTTGATGCAGTCAAAACAGGCACTATGTAATTAGTGGGTGATAACCTAGCGTTGGCAGCTAGAAGTTAGCAACTAGTTTGAGTCGGCTTGGTTGTTGCTGTCTCTCTCCTCCTAAAATTCACTTGCTTGACAATTTCCTTCACAACAGCTCTGCTCCGCGAAGCGCAAGAAGTATGCATGCCCTGACTTCTGTAGAGGCCGCATCACAGTAAATGCTGTACAGCCAATGCATACACCAGAATGACCATAAATCCTAAATGGACTTTTAGTCGTTCGTTTGATCTGCTGCAGCAATACATTTTACAGCAGGATAAATATGTGCTCCTCTGGCTCAGCGGATCTGGAGACTTGCTCCGACCAGCAACTGTCTATCATGTGCATGAGGGAAAACAGATCAGGCTGCAGGCACCTTAGAGAAGAAAATATATGTCTAGAACTGATAATTGATCGCATGGTGCAAGAATGAATTTAAATCATTATTGAATGTTATGATGGACACAGCTTTGTAGAACCAAAACATACACAGCCTCTGCTCAACAAACTCGAATTTGAGAACAAATTATTTGGCGGGATGTTGTGAGTTATTGCCAAGAGGCCCGGTTGGGGCCACAACTAGAGCTTGTTTCAGATGTTTCAATAAATAATTGGATTTGTATGCCTAGGAATTAACAAATGTACATTGTTTAAAGCACACTTTTACAAGTCTCAGTCACAAATGACAGCTTCAATAAGTCCCATATGGTGAAGGACACAACGAGAGGCTTGTAGAATCATGACTCTTTTGAGTTTTCAGTTCATCGTTAGACGGTAGGAGGTGCTGCGCACTCTGGGTATAACTGACTCAAATGAACGAATTGAGTCGAACGATTCGTTCTTTTGACTGAATGACGTGAAAAGATAAGAGTCAGAAAAAAGATCCAAACTTCCTATTAGTCACAAACACATAGCATGGCCCCTTTGACCATCTGCTGCTAGCTCCATTCCTGTTTCCCTTCAGATAATAACGAAGCAAAAAATATATATTTTCTGTTGCTTCCCTCACTCAGATAGGATCAGACTGGGCCTGGACCCGATAGGGTCTATACAGGGCTGGGGCTGGTTGTCCTCGGGTCCGTTCACACCGTGTCTCCATATTTAAAACATGAACTTAGGTAAGGGTCTGGCGAGGAAAGCCCCGGGTCTATTTCAGAACTGTTCTATTTTTGGGGGTTCGAGAAGCCCTCTAATTTGTTGTCAGAAAGTTACTTTTTGGACCTGAATGCCAAAACCTTTAAGAAATAGATGTGCTCAAAGTTTTGAATACCCTGCCCTACCATGAGAAATCCATGTCTTCATCATTGGAAAATATCAACCGTTTGATATCATTTACAAGCTTACAAACATCATTGTCAAATAAAAAATGTTTCTCTATATTTGCATATGTTGAAGCTTATACCCTACTTTACATCATCTGAGGTTTTTGTGTTGTACCTGCCATTGGTTGGGACACAACCTGCTCTTGAATACAGGGTGGGTGTCATTTGAATCAAAGATATAGAATGCATAGAATGGACCTATCCCTTCACACCACTGCAATTTAGCAGGTGCACCATTGAAATTATAACTTCTAATTACTACCACCGGTCCACCCACCGCCGGTCCACCCACCATTGTGTATCTTCTATTATCTATATTTCTATGATTTCAATAGGTTTCCTGTGGACGAATGACAATATAATTTAAAGCAACAGATAATACTATTAAAGTCAACATTCTCTGTGTGGACCTCCACCATTCAAAAGTCGAAATTAAAATTGTATTCCCATTTTAGTAAATTTATGTGAATATGAAAAATATTGGAGTTTACACATTTTTAGATAATTGACATTTAAGGTTAAAGAAAAAATAACATTTTTTAATTGTTTGACAACTGTGTTTGTAAGATTTTCAATTATATCAATCTCAACCATTAATCTTTTTCAGTGATGAAGACATGGATGTCTCATGGTTATAGTGGGGTATGCAAAATGAGTAAACTCTGAGGACCTGTGCAAGGGACTGTGTGTTTGTGTGTGTGTGTCTGTGTCTGTGTCTATGTGTGTGTGGTTGAGTTGCCAGCCTCCCTTTACAAGTAGTAGATGCCTGTATGACATCACTCAGCATAAGGGCTCTCTACTTCAGCTTAGGGCTGCAGGACACACACACACAGGAACAATTAATATGCACTCATACATTTTTAAGGCTAAATTCAATTAGTGAGCGTGTGGTGAAATAGGGTTTGAGCCGACAAGCCTGTGTCTGAGGCTGAGATGACATTTTAGCTAATGAATCAGGGCTATGAAATACACAGCATCAATCTGAGAGACAGAGACAGAGAGGGGGGCAGGGAAAGAGGTGGGTTGGAGAGAGAAAGAAAATGGGAGGGGAGAGGAGGCTAAGGAGGTTCATCTAGGTTGAATACCGTGGCTTCTCTTACTGTGCACATGTCTTTGCCCTAATATCTAGTGTGAATATTGTGGCTTTGCCCTCAAATCTAGTGTGAATATCATGTCTTTGCCCTCATGTCTAGTGTGAATATCATGGCTTTGCCCTCATGTCTAGTGTGAATATCGTGGCTTTGCCCTCATGTCTAGTGTGAATATCATGTCTTTGCCCTCATGTCTAGTGTGAATATTGTGACTTTGCCCTCATGTCTAGTGTGAATATCATGTCTTTGCCCTCATGTTTAGTGTGAATAGTATGGCTTTGCCCTCATGTCTAGTGTGAATATCATGTCTTTGCCCTCATATCTAGTGTGAATATCATGTCTTTGCCCTCATATCTAGTGTGAATATCATATCTTTGTACCTATATCTAGTGTGAATAGTATGGCTTTGCCCTCATATATGGTGTGAATATTATATCTTTGTACCCATATCTAGTGTGATTATTGTCTTTGCCCTCATATCTAGCGTGAATATCATATATTTGCCCTCATATCTAGTGTGAATATCATATCTTTGCCCTCATATCTAGTGTGAATATCGTATCTTTGTACCTATATCTAGTGTGAATAGTATGGCTTTGCCCTCATATCTAGTGTGAATATCGTATCTTTGTACCTATATCTAGTGTGAATATCGTGGCTTTGCTCTCATATCTAGTGTGAATATTGTATCTTCATTTAGATTTACACCATGCAAACTACACTACCTCTTCTGCAAACCAGGGGGGACAGAGGAAGAGGAGTAGAGAGGAGAGGAAAGGAAAGGAAAGGAAAGCAATCTCTGGCTGGTTAGTGGGAAATGCACTAGTCTCAATACCCCTAAAAAGAGTCTAATAGAGAGAAAGAACGGTGATTGCCTAAATAACCAAAGAGTTTCCAACGACAAATCTTTATTCTAGGATCAATACTGCTTGTGGTTCTCTGTGCTGTAACCACACGCCCTTTCCTCCAGCCTACAGGAATCAATACAGGTGATTAGCAGTGTTAACCCTTCGATCCCTGGCACTGATCTTTACGTTTTTAAAATGTTCAACTTTATCTAGGCAAGTCAGTTAAGAAAAAATTCTTATTTACAATGGTGTCCTACCAGAAGGCAAAAGCCCTCCTGCAGGGACGGGGGCTGGGGAAAAAAAATATATATATATTTAGGACAAAACACACATCACGACAAGAGAGACACCACAACACTACATAAAGAGAGACCTAAGACAACAGCATAGTATGGTAGCAACACAACATTACAACAACTTGGTAGCAACACAACATGGTAGAAGTACAAAACATGGTACAAGCATCATTGGACACAGACAACAGCACAAAGAGCAAGAAGGTCGAGACAACAACACATCACGCGAAGCAGTCACAACTGTCAGAAAGAGTGTCCATGATTGAGTCTTTGAGTGAAGAGATGGAGAAAAAATGATCCAGTTTGAGGTTTTTTTTCCGGTCTGAGGTGTCCTTTATCTAGTACCCAAACACCTCAGACTCTCCTGCCACTTCTGTTTCTTTATACATCCTGATGAAGGCCATGTCAGCCCAAATCTCAAGAAGTCTTAACATTCCAATAAAAGTATCTTTTTTAAAGGAAAAATATTTGTGGCTGTACCTTGACTTCGGTGCGTTGGTTGATGTGTGGTACTCACCACCTGAAAAACACATCTCAACTCTTCACAACATTGTGCATTGATTGTGTTTTTATGAAAGGCAGGTGGAAGAAGAGAGAAGACATTTCTCCCTGTGGATACTATTGTGAGTGATAACAAATGAAAAGTTGAGCAAGTCACCAACTTCTCTAACTAAACAGACTAGTATTTATTTGAGACGGCCTCCTGAACATTCCAGGAGATGACCACATACTACAATATGTAGGGCTGAGCGATTAGTGCTTTTTTAGTTTGGTTCAGTTTTGGTTCGATTACAAAAAAAAATAAGCAGGGTTTTCCATTTCGGTTTCGATGATTTTATGAGATTATGAGATTATATTGAGCTTTCTAGAGCTTTTTAGTTAATTTTCTGAAGCCCAAAATAGTGAACATTCAATTGCCAAAACATTGAAAATATTCCATTGTCTCCGTCAAGTCCACATTGGGTAGACATCAATAGAATAATAGGAAATTACTATGAAATAATACAATATTTCAGTAGTGTATATTACTCAATTTTTATATGATTACTTTACTATTTTTCATTTCTTAAAGTCACCATCTCATCTCTGCTCAGGCAGCAGATGCCAAACAGCCAGACAATGTTCTCTGTGCTCCCCATACTGTACTGTCAGGCATTCTATTTAGCTAGACTAGTCTGCCTAAGCATGCTGCAGAGCTGTCTAACAAAATCATTTTTTAATTCTTTAAGTAGATAAGGCATACTTTCACGAACTGTCTCTATCACTCTTGTGTTTGTGTTCATTCATCTCTCATGTGGTCTATGTAGTCTGTGTGTATCTAACCTAACATAGCAGGCATAAAAGTATATCCATCTCTGCCCGAGATGGAAAAAAAACAGGTGCAATGGATTATGGTCATTGTAGTTAATTACCATGTTCTTGCACTGAACTAGTTTGAATATTTGATTAATGAAAACTACAAGTCGCTTCAGCCCAGTGTCCCACATAGTTCTTGACATGATTTATCTGGTGAATGATTTGATTTCTCTACAGAGAAAAGGCCCATTGGACTCACAAAAGAAGAACCAGATCTAAATGGAATTCAAGTAATTGAACCAACATCAGTCACTTATACTGAACAAAAATATAAACGCATCATGCAACAATTTCAAATAATTTATTGAGTTACAGTTCGTATAAGTACAGTATATCAGTCAATTGAAATAAATAAATTAGGCCCTAATCTATGGATCTCACATGACTGGGACGGGGTGCAGCCATGGAGGGCATAGGCCCACCCACTTGGCAGCCAGGCCCACCCCACTGGGGAGCCAGGCGAAGCCAATCAGTTTTTTCTCACAAAAGGGCTTTACCCTTTATCTTGCAAAGGAGAAATGCTCACTAACAGGGATGTTAACAAATGTGTGCACACAATTTGAGAAAAATTAGCTTTTTGTGCGTATGGAACATTTAAGGGATCTTTTTATTTTAGCTCATGAAACATGGGACCAACATTTTACATGTTGCGTTTATCGCTCAGCACTATACTGCTGGATGTCATCACAGCTGGACTGCATGTGCTCATCCAACTGTGCCAAAAACAGCAAGGGAAAAGCTCGTAATATACTAATATATTAATGTACACTTAGATCAGTGATGGCAGAAAATATGCAGACAGACCATGTTGTTCATACAGTCTTAGAAAGAAGGGTTCCAAAGGGGTTATTCGGCTGTCCACATAGGATCACTTTTTTGGTTCCAGGTAGAACTATTTTGGGTTCCACATAGAACCCTCTGTTTAAAGGGTTCTACATGGAACTCAAAAGGGTTCTACCTGAAACGAAAGGGGTTCTACCTGGGACCAAAAATAGTTCTTCAAAGGGTTCTCCTATGGGGACAGCCGAAGAACCCATTTAGGTTCTAGATAGCACCTTATTTTCTAAGAGTGTAGAGAGCTGATCAACTTCATTATGACGTGAGACGTTTCTTGCAGGTAGGTGCTACATTGGTGGTGAAGTGAGCTCCCTATATGCAATTCATTATTTTGAAGTGAAGCAACTGTCCTCTTTGGAATGTTTTTTGTGAAATTAGAGAACGAATCAGAAAGAGAGTGTCACGGCCGTCGAATGAAGAGGACCAAAGCGCACTGTGGTGAGTACATATTCCCTTTATTAGACATAATACCGACAGAAACAATAAACAATACAAAACAACCGTGAAGCTTAACGGCTATGTGCCACAAACAAAGTTAACTTCCCACAAAGAAAGGAGGGAAAGGGCTACCTAAGTATGGTTCCCAATTAGAGACAACGATAGACAGCTGTCCCTGACTGAGAACCATACCCGGCCAAAACCTAGAAATACAAAATCATAGAAAAACAAACATAGAATGCCCTCCCCACATCACACCCTGACCTGAACAAATAGAGAAATAAAACGGCTCTCTAAGGTCAGGGCGTGACAGTGAGGTGCATTATTTAAAAAAAAATCATTTTCAATCTCCCACATATGTTTTGTAAATATACACTACCGTTCTAAAGTGTGGGGTCACTTAGAAATGTCCTTTTTAATGAAAGAAAATCCATTAAAATGTATCCTAAATACAGTGTAGACATTGTAAATGACTATTGTAGATGGAAACGCCAGATTTCTTATGGAATATCGACATAGGCGTATGGAGGGCCATTATCAGCAACCATCACTCCTGTGTTCCAATGTCACGTTGTGTTAGCTAATCCAAGTTTAGCATTTTAAAAGGCTAATTGATCATTACAAAACTCTTTTGCAATTATGTTAGCACAGCTGAAAACTGTTGTGCTGATTAAAGAAGAAATAAAAACTGGCCTACTTTAGACTAGTTGAGTATCTGGAGCATCAGCATTTGTGGGTTAGATTACAGGCTCATAATGGCTAGAAACAAAGAACTTTCTTCTGAAACTCGTCAGTCCATACTTGTTCTAAGAAATGATGGCAATTCCATGCGAGAAATTGCCAAGAAACTGAAGATCTTGTACAATGCGGTGTAGTTCTCCCTTCACAGAAGAGCGCAAACTGCCTCTAACCAGAATAGAAAGAGGAGTGGGAGGCCCAGGTGCACAACTGAGCAAGAGGACAAGTACATTGGAGTGTCTAGTTTGAGAAACAGACCTCTCACAAGTCCTCAACCGGCAGCTTGATTAATTAGTACCCGCAAAACACCAGTCTCAACGTCAACAGTGAAGAGGCGACTCCGGAATGCTGGCCTTCTGACTGGTATATATACTGTACCAGACAAAAGTTTGGACACACCTACTCATTCAAGGGTTTTTCTTTATGGATGGTATTGGCCAGGTGATGAGCGGTGCCAGGTTTACTCCAGACGTGACGCTTAGCATTCAGGCCAAAGAGTTCAATCTTGGTTTCATCGTTCCAGAGAATCTTGTTTCTCATGGTCTCAGAATCCTTTAGGTGCCTTTTGGCAAACTCCATAAACTGGCTTCCGTCTGGCCACTCTACCATGAAGGCCTGATTGGTAGAGTGCTGCAGAGATGGTTGTCCTTCTGGAAGGTTCTCCAATGTCCACAGAGGAACTCTGGAGCTCTGTCAGAGAGACCATCGGGTTCTTGGTCACCTCCCTGACCGGGCGGCCAGCTCAAGGAAGGTGCTTCCAAACTTCTTCCATTTAATAATGATGGAGGCCCATGTGTTCTTGGGGACCTTCAATACTGCAGATATTTTTTGGTACCCTTCCCCAGATACTGTATGTGCCTTGACACAATCCTGTCTCGGAACTCTATGGACAAGTCCTTTGACATCATGGCTTGGTTTTTGCTCTACATGAATTGTTAACGGTTGGACCTTATATACAGTAGATAGGTGTGTGCCTTTCCAAATCATGTCTAATCAATTGAATTTACCACAGGTGAACTCATCTCAAGTAGAAACATCTCAAGGATGATCAATGGAAACAGGATGCACCTGAACTCAATTTCGAGTCTCATAGCAAAGGGTCTGAATACTTATGTAAATAAAGTATACTTTTTTATTTATTTATCTATTTTAGAATAAGGCTGTAACGTAACAAAAAGTGGGAAAAGTGAAGGGGTCTGAATACTTTCCGAATGTACTGTACATTTTAAGAACACAATGTATTTTACAATAATGATATTTTCTTTGTTTTTAATCCCATCCTTCAGCTACCCTCACTACTCCATCTATCTATGAATACCATCCAATTTCATTTCTATGTGTCATATATTTTTAACTGTGCTGTTTCATAAAAGCTCTGAACCTATATACATTTTACGGACACAGTATATTTTACATTTGTTATCTTGTTATTAGTTCCACCCTTCAGCTCCACTCAACCTTTTCCATCTATCTCTTACCACCATCCATTTTTAATTTCTATTTGGCATATATTTTTAAATTGTACTGTGGTGTTTCACAAAAGTTCTGATCCTTTCTATTCTCATAGTTTCTACAGATTGTAAATTTTAAAAAACATTTTTGCTGAAAGTATTTTTAAATAATTGATCGATTGACTATGACTTTTCAAATCACCCAGCAGTGCTAGAGTTAGCTCCAGGTAAATGTTGCAATTCTTTAGCCATTCCTGGACCTGCAACCAAAAACTGTATCAAAACAAATGATCTAATGATTCTGTTTCTTCGCAGCAAAATCTGCAGAGCTGAGATTATTGCATTTTGCATAATAATTGAAATGGAAAAATACTAAGTTTTGAATCCAACGTCGTTGTGTGTATCAGTTCATAAACCATGTGCCATGATGGAATGGGTACATCAAAAAATCTCTTTCCAAATATTTTGCAATCTATACGGCACAGCTGTCAATTTTTTGGTCCTTAAATGAAACTGGTATACTTTTTAATTTATCCCAATTTTCTTTAAGCAATTTTTGTCTTTAATGCAGGGCCGACAGACAAGTTCGTTATTTTTCCCAATTAGTTGGTGGTAATTTTGGGTAGGGCAGACATTTCCATATATTTTGTTAGCTGCATTTATGACAACTTCACCAGTCCTATTTATGATATAATTGACAAAGACTATACTTTTTTTATTTGAGTTTAACCAAAATATTTGTTGTATTATTTGTTCTGTCTTACGTGGTGGATTAAACTGAAATTGCAACCAACTTTCTATGGCTTGTTTTGAAAATAGCGATATTTTGCAGATTATTTCATTTTCAAAAAACTGAAAGTGAGAGGTTGTAATCTGAATAAAGGGAATGAGGCCATTTTTACTCATCTGCCTGTCACGACTTCCGCCGAAGTTGGTTCCTCTCCTTGTTCGGGTGGCGTTCGGCGTTTGGCGTCGCCGGTCTTCTAGCCATTATTGATCAATTTTTCATTTTCCTTTTGTTTTGTCTTGTCTTCCCACACACCTGGTTTCAATTCCATCATTGCATGTTGTATATGTAACCCTCTGTTCCTCCCCATGTCCTTGTCTGAAAATGTTTATTGTAAGTGCTTGTGCACATTATTTCTGGTGTGCGACGGGTTTTGTACCCTTTGCATTGATTGTTCTGTTGATGGTGATTTTTATTATTAAACTGTGCCATTGTAACACAGTTTTTGCTCTCCTGCGCCTGACTTCTCTGGCGCCAGTACGCACCACTTATAGAATTCCAGACCCATACTTATGGAGTCAGCAGTAGCAGGTACTCCGGCTATAGGGGTGGAGGAGCGCGTCCGGGAGCACGCAGCAATGCTCCACCATCTTGGCACCGCCATGGACCGCGTTGTCCAGACAATGGACTGCTGGGAAAGACAGGGAGTTCTACCAGCGCCTCCACCAGCACAACCGGGGTCTCCACTACGCGCCCCTCCTTCTCCTGCTCCCAGTGAGATTCATCTCTCCCTTCCCCAGGAATACGATTGGATGGCTGCGAACTGCCAGGGGTCCCTGTTGCAGCTAGACTTATACCTGGCAACCGTCCCCCCGGCTCCTTCGGGCCACGGCTCCTTCGGGCCACAAGACGAGGGCGTGTCCGCCCTCGTCTTGTGCCTCACCGGGAAAGCCCTGGAGTGGGCCAAAGCCGTGTGGAGAGAGGGAGATGCGGCGTTGGACCAGTTTGAGGAGTTCACCCGCCATTTCCGTGTAGTCTTCTTCCACCCGCCTGAGGGTAGAGCGGCGAGTGAACACCTCTTCCATCTGAGGCAGGTGAAGAGGAGCGCCCAGGAGTTCGCCCTGGAGTTTTGAATCCTGGCTGCAGGCGCGGGATGGAACGACAGGGCCCTGATTGACTATTATCGCTGAAATCTGCGCAAGAACGTCCGTCAGGGAGTTGGCCTGCAAAGATACCACCCTCACATTCAACCAGCTGGTGGACCTGTCCATCCGGCTGGATAACCTGCTGGCTACCCATGGACGTTCAGATCGGGGTCTGTTGGTTCCATCCCCCCACACCCCCTCTCCGATACCCATGGAGCTGGGAGGGGCGGTGTGCAGGGAGACTGGCGGGGGTTCCAGCTCGTGCACCATTTGTGGCCGCAGAGGTCACACTGCCGGTCGGTGCCGGGTTGGTTCCTCTGGGTATCAAGGCAGCAGGCAGGGCGATCTGGCATCACCCCAGGTGAGTCGGCACCATTCTCACCCAGAGCCCTCTGTTGCACATATGTTTTTGTAAGTCACTTTTCCTGAGTTTTCCCCGCATTCCCAGCATAAGGCGCTCGTCAATTCAGGCGAGGCTGGGAATTTTATTGATAGATCGTTTGCCCATAGTTTAGGGACCCCCATTGTTCCCGTGGTGGTGCCTTTCCCCGTTCACACCTTAGATAGTCGACAATTAGAGTCAGGGTTGTATAGGGAGGTCACCGGTCCACTGGGCATGGTGACACAGGGAGGTCACAAGGAGAGAATTAGTCTCTTCCTTATCGACTCTCCTGTGTTTCCCGTGGTGCTAGGCCTACCCTGGTTAGCTTGTTATGACCCCACTGTTTCTTGGCAACAGAGGGCTCTCACGGGGTGGTGGCGAGAGTGCTCGGGGAGGTGTGTAGGGGTTTCCGTGCTCATTTCCCCTGAATATGCCGATTTGGCTCTCGCCTTCTCCAAAAAGAAGACGACTCAATTACCACCCCATCGACGGGGCAAATGTGCAATAGATCTCCTGCTAGACACTGCACTTCCCAGGAGTCACGTGTATCCCCTCTCACAGGCGGAGACAGTGGCTATGGAAACATATGTCTCAGAATCCCTGCATCAGGGGTGCATTCGGTCTTCCACATCACCCGCCTCCTCGAGAATATTTTTTGTGAAGAAGAAGGAGGGAGGTCTGCGCCCGTGTATTGACTATCGAGGTCTGAACCAGATCACTGTGAGGTATAGTTACCCGCTACCGCTCATAGCCACAGCGATGGAGTCAATGCAAAGGGCGCGCTTCTTCACCAAACTAGATCTCAGGAGCGCTTACAATCTGGTGCGTATCCGGGAGGGAGACGAGTGGAAGACGGCTTTCAGTACCACCTCAGGGCACTATGAGTACCTCGTCATGCCGTACGGGTTGATGAATGGGCCATCAGTCTTCCAAATCTTTGTAGACGAGATATTCAGGGACCTGCATGGGTAGGGTGTAGTGGAGTATATTGATGACATTCTGATATACTCCGCTACACACGCTGAGCATGTGTCCCTGGTGCGCAGGGTGCTTGGGCGACTGTTGGAGCATGACCTGTACGTCAAGGCTGAGAAATGCCTGTTCTTCCAGCAGTTCGTCTCCTTCCTAGGGTACCGCATTTCCACCTCAGGGGTGGAGATGAAGAGTGACCGCATTTCAGCCGCGCGTAGGTATTTTGGATATATGTGGGGGACCAGGAGCTGTTAGCAGTCGTCAAGGCCTTAAACTAGTGTTTAAGAGCAGTTGGGGAGGCCACGGAAGGAGTGTTGTACGGCATTGAAGCTCGTTTGGAGGTTAGATAGCACAGTGTCCAAGGAAGGGCCAGAAGTATACAGAATGGTGTCGTCTGTGTAGAGGTGGATCAGGGAATCACCCGCAGCAAGAGAAACATCATTGATATATACAGAGAAAATAGCCAGCCCAGACAGGAAGATCACATCGGTGACTCAACCCACTCAAGATTACCTTCCTGCCCTGAGTTGACCTTCTCTTAACTATCTGTCCAGGGTCATCCCTATCTCTCTCATTATCTCTGATCCACTGACAGAGCTTTACGACCTATACACATGCACGCGAACACACATACACACATGCATACGCATGCACACAGGCGTGCACACACTGGCACACACGTCTCAGTGACATTTTAAAGTGTCTGACTCTCAGGTCAGACCAATGTCACTAATTAGATAAAACACAACGAGACATACAAGTGGTACTGTACTGTAGGACCAAACAGCAGACTGATCCCCTCTCCTATAGTATCTCTCTCTCTCTCTCTCTCTCTCTCTCTCTCTCTCTCTGTCTCTCTCTCTCTCTCTCTCTCTCTCTGTCTCTCTCTCTCTCTCTCTCTCTCTCTCTCTCTCTCTCTCTCTAATACAATTAAGTTCAGAAATGTTTTATTGGCATCTCTGCCTCTCTCGCTTTCTCTTGTTCCACTCTTTATTTTACACACACATGCACGCAGCAGCAGCAGCAGCAGCAGCAGCAGCAGCATACAGTGCCAAAACACTAATTCTCCTCCCAGACTGTTTGCCCTGTGTCTGCCTTATGGACATTTACACGTCGGCACGGCCAGACGCCAACACACACACACATACTGGCCCACAGTGCACACATCTGATTCTCTTTATCATCGCCGCCTCTCCCTCACACTGATCCAAAACACACATACACAGGGACACACTCACACCCACGCCAAGAGAGAAATATCTCTCTGGTCCAAAAAAACACCAGAACAAACAGAAAACAATTCCAGGCATTCCTGCTGCTCTGGGCATCCTAACCGGAGACCCCTGCTCTACACACACACACACACACACACACACACACACACACACACACAGGCCGGTAAGTTTGAGGATGCAAGCGATAGAGTGGGAGAGGGAGAGAGAGCGAGAGAAAGCAGGAGGGGAGAAAGAGAAGAACAGGGGGATGAAGAGAAGGATAGAATGGCAACAGTCCATTTGCAGCAGGCAGAAAGAGAAAATGAAAAGCACTTTCCATCTGTCAGAAAATGATCCAATATTGGCTAAACAAAGAAACTGTAATAGGAAAAAGAGACGGAGGGGGGCGGAAAACGAGAGAGAGATCAGTAGGAAAAAACAAACCAGCTAACGAGGGCTGGTGTCCAAAACCCTGGGAAAAGAACGATAGAGCATCTTTAAACATTGTGATTTGACTTTGAACAAAGTGACTTTTGAAGTGAAAGAAGCTGTTTCCCCCTTTTCTCTTTTACATTTTTTTTCTCCCTCCATATTTTAATGCTCCCTGCTCTATCATGTAAATCCCCATTCAAATTAGGGCGGTATTAGAGCCCTCAGCGCTAATGTCAGAGAGGCAGAATGAGATGGGGGACTTAAGCACCTAACGAACAATGAAATTCCAAAGCCTTGGGACAGGACAATTAAGAAGCAAGCTTAGCCAATGATGAAAATGTATTGCTATCTAATACATATTTCTATTTTCTGAACACTAACCAATTTGAATGTGATTAAGGGGGGTTGGGGGGTAGGCTCTCAGAGAGCTAGAGACGGCTGGCTCTCAGAGGTCGCTGGCAAAAGGCGCTTTTGATGTTAAATTAAAAATACGGAGGAAAAAGTCCCTTTTATTGTTTTTTGGGGGGCTGCGTATTGTTTTCTGTGGTTACCCTTAAATGGCTTAGTTAACCCTGCAATGCCTGGCTGGGATAGAGATAGAGATAGAGAGAGAGAGAGAGAGAGAGAGAGAGAGGTGGTAATGAGAGTGGCCTGGGGGAGAGAGAGACAGAGAGAGAGAGCGAGAAAGAGAAAGAAAGAAGGGGGAGAGATGGATGGGCTGTATTTTCAGTGGGATAATAGACCATGTAAATGCCTCAGCGTTCATTCCTTTTATCTGAATGAAAGCATCCATCCATCCATTGTGTCCTTCTCTTCCACTTCACATCTCTTTCTCTCTAACCTGCTTTTCCTGGTTGTGACAGTGGCTCAGGATAGAGACTATAGTAGGACAGTAGGGAAGTCACTTGGAAACAGGGAAGGACAGAGACTGGGAATGTCTGAATAGACCGTTAGAGCCACGATGGATGTCATGAATTCCCTCTCCAGGTTTAAATTGAAGGATTAGAATTTGTGTCCCAATCCAACAGTTCTGAAGAAGTAGAGTAGGCTTGATGATTCTACTGAAACTATAGTATCAAACAACCCCATTTTTACTTCTTTATCGATTGTGACAATGTATGGATGGGACTAGGGGTTGTTTGTGGACACGGCCACATCTATTTCTCTCTCTACGAGGTGTGTGTGTGTTCATTGTGTTTTCACTGGAGGAAAACAAGTGAGCATCAGGGTATGGAATGCAGAAATTCTGAGAAGTGGGAACAACACTTCCTTTGTTATTTACCCATAGAAAGAAAATGGGGACCAGGATTCGGGTCAGAGAGAAGAGGAGCGTGACGTGCATACATCTCCCCCTTGCAATACGCTCTGCGGCCAGATGAATTCTCTGTAATAGATGCGCTCTCAGGCCCTAGTTTGGAGGGGATAAAGGACATTTTCATTAACTTTCTTTATATTTAATGTTCAATTAGTCGCGGGTATAACCAGACCATAATCTGATGGAAATATGGGCAGGAATTAATGCCCCCGCAGCGAGACAGACAAGGGGATTGGTATGCACCAAACGCATGGACACACTCACTGGGGGTGTGTGTGTGTATGTGTATGTGTGTACGTATGTGCGTGTGCACCCCAACTCACAGACAAACATGGGCATGCAGATTTGAGGCATAAAGGTATTAAATCTCATAAATATGTGTATACAGATTACCAGAGATATATTTACATAGATACATAAATATATCTCTGTTAATCTGTATAACCATATTTATGAGATTTAATACCTTTATGCTGCAAATCTGCTTGCCCATGTTTGTCTGTGAGTTGGGGCACACACACACACACACACACACACACACACACACACACACACACACACACACACACACACACACACACACACACACACAGCAGCAGAAATATTTTTTTATTTACCACATCTATCCATCCTCTCTTTATCCTGTTGTGAGCCGCCTCTGTTCTCCCTACGAACATCGCTCCATTTTAAACATCATATTTACATAGATACATAAATATATTATATTTAAAGTGGAGCGATGCTCGTAGGGAGCAAGGAACGAACGGAGCCGACTCACGACAGGATAAAGAGAGGTGGATAGATGTGGTCAATAGAAAAATCAATCAGGTTATTATGTGGGTGAGAGAAGCTTTCATCCTACTTATAAACAGTGTTTACTGTATGTGAGTGTGTGTGTGAGAGGTGAGTGTGAGTGTGTATGTGTGACTGATGCAGCGTGTTGTGTTGCATGTCACGCTGAATGATGGGATTACTTGTTTTCCCCTCAGCAGTACACAAATCACTCTTTTATTCTCCATCATTGAATCTTTCCAGGGTTAAGTGTCTGAGCTCTGTGTGCGTGGAAATGTACTGTAGTCTATTATCAGATATGATTTAGGGCAGGGGGAAGCAGGGGTCTGTGTTTCAGGGTGTGTTTATTTGAAGCAGAAACCATTACAACGACTCTCAGTAATTTATACAGGAGACAGAGAACAGACACACATTATTATAGCTGGACCGACAACCACTGTGTGTGTGTGTGTGTGTGTGTGTGTGTGTGTGTGTGTGTGTGTGTGTGTGTGTGTGTGTGTGTGTGTGTGTGTGTGTGTGTGTGTGTGTGTGTGTGTGTGTGTGTGTGTGTGTGTGTGTGTTTGTGCTTGTGTGTGTTTGTGCTGGGTTTTTTATGACCCATTTGCTGTGTTGGAGGCATTGGGTCACTTTGTTTGGTTGTTTTCTTTAATAATTACTCCAGTGAGCTAAATCACAGACACACAGATTGTTTCTTGGTAGTCTTAAACTAATCTACTTTGAAATAAAAGTACACCTCGAACATATGGTTATGGGCTTAAAAAGAAGAAGACACCTGTACCTTGTCAGATATAGAGATGAAATGTATTTTTGAGTTTGCATCCCAATATTACACTTTATATACATTACAGAAGACTAAAACTTAACAAAACTGTTTGACATAGAAACACCATGTTTTTGGCTCTTACATTTTTGAATTTTTTTTATCATGAAATTATGACAAATATTAATAACATTCCACCTATGAGGCCACTAAAGGGTGATTTGGTATTTTGACTGCAGTAAAGGTGAAGAAAGAGCAAGGTTGGGTTGTTGATGCTGGGTTATTGAGATCCGGCCCTCATTTCCAGGAGTCTTCGTACCATTAGAACCTTCTTACCATGTACAGTGCCTTCAGAGAATATTCATGCCCCTTGACTTATTCCACATTTGTTGTGTTGCAGCCTGAATTCAAAATGAATTAAATAGATTTTTTGTCCCACCCATTTACACAAAACGCCCCATAAGGACAAAGTGAAAACTTGTTTTTAGACATTTTTGCAAATTTATTGAAAACGAAATACAGAAATATCTCATTCATATAAATATTCACACCCCTGTGTCAATATATGTTAGAATCACATCTGCGATTACAGATGTGAGTCTTTCTGGTTAAGTCTCTAAGAGCTTTGCACACCTGGATTGTACAATAATTCTTCAAGCTCTGTCAAGTCTTGCCATGGAACTTCAAGCCGATTTAAGTCAAAACTGTAACTAAGCCACTCAGGAACATTCAATGTTGTCTTGGTAAGCAACTCCGGTGTATATTTGGCCTTGTGTTTTATGTTATTGTCCTGCTGAAGGGTGAATTTGTCTCCCAGTGTCTGTTGGAAATCAGACTGATACAGGTTTTCCTATAGGATTTCGCCTGTGCTTAGCTCTTTTCCGTTTCTTTTTATCCTAAAAAACTCCCTAGTCCTTGCTGAAGACAAGCATACCCATAACATTATGCAGCCACCACCATGCTTGAAAATATGAAGAGTGGTACTCAGTGATTTGTTGTGGTAGATTTGCCCCAAACATAACACTTTGTATTCAGGACATAAAGTTAATTTCCTTGCCAAATTGTTTGCAGTTTTACTTTATTGCAAGCAAGATGCATGTTTTGGAATATTTTTATTTGGTACAAGCTTCATTCTTTTCACTCTGTCATGTAGGTGAGTATTGTGGAGTAACTACAATGTTGTTGATCCATCCTCAGTTTTCTCCTATCACAGCCATTAAACTCTGTAACTGTTTTAAAGTCACCATTGCCCTCATGGCGACATCCCTGAGAGATTTCCTTCCTCTCCGGCAACTGAGTTAGGAAGGACGCCTGTATCTTTGTTGTGTCTAGGTGTATTAATACACCATCCAAAGTGTAATTAATAACTTCACCATGCTCAAAGGGATATTCAATGTCTGTTTTTAATTTTTACCCATCTACCAATAGGTGTCCTTCTTTGCGAGGTATTCACTGCTCACAATTCACTGCTTGACTGAGTGACCTTACCGATAATTGTATGTGTGGGGTAAAGAGATGAGGTAGTCATAAGAAAAACACGTTAAACACTATTAGTGGGGTGTGAATACTTTCTGAAGGCACTGTATCTTTAGTAGCCAAGGTGTTTCCCAGAGCTTTCGTTAGTAACGTCGCTCTTAAAAACCTTTGTTCATCTGTAAGTGATCCAGACCACTCGTAGAGCAGCCAAAGTGCACGTTGGGTCGGTGGCGTTTAAGATTAGAGAGGACGTTTTTCATGGGCCTTATTTCTATTACAGCATATTGGATGATTGTCATTAATATTCCATTCACCCAGCTCACCCAGTAACATCGATAGGTTTAGGCTACTACATGATACTCTAATTTGCCCTGTACCCATCATGAGGTTGCTACAACCTAGCCTACAAATGAAAGATAATGGAGAAAAAAAATGGATTGTCACATACACCAGATAAGTGCAGTAAAATATTCTGTTTACAAAGTCAGCCATATGTAGGTACACAGCAGTGGATGCTCCTCAGAGGAGAAGGGAAGTACCATGCTCCTCAGTGAATTTAATACAAATAGTGAAACATTATACTATACTTTATATACTATACTAAATATATTCACAAGTCACCAAATAACTGATTAAAAGACACTGTTTTATAATGAAGGTCTGGTGTAGCCAGAGGACAGTTATTGTCCATCCTCCTCTGAGTACATTGACTTTAGTACAATACCAAGGAGGCTCTTGGTTCTCACCCCCTTCCATAGACTTACACAGTAATTATGACTAATTCTGGAAGATGTCCTCCAACCTATCAGAGCTCTTGCAGCATGAACTGACATGTTATCCACCCAATAAAAGGATCAGAATTAATATAATACTGAAAGCATAAGCTACAGCTAGCTAGCACTGCAGTGCATAAAATGTGGTGAGTAGTTGACTCAAAAAGAGAGAAAGGAAATAGTTGAACAAATTAATTTCTTAAAACATTTACGAGAATCAGCAGAGAGAGAGAGAGATAGATATATTTCATCCCTCCCGCTAACTGGGTAACTTTTGCAAATGTTTTGTTGTTTGAGTGAGGGGAATGCTGTAAATCGAAAGGAATCCATAAATTCTGAAAGATGAGACTTTAAGGATTATAATGAAAACTGCTTTGATGTTATACAAGCAAGCCAAACACCCATTACTCCACTTCACATTTCCATATGATAAAACTCATGTACTACAGTGTCAAGGTTTATGATCACTGTGTTTGATGTACAGTTAGAAGATGACATGGCGTCATACCCGGGGTTGTCCTGAACAGACTGAGCCTACAGTTGAAGTCAGAAGTTTACATACACCTTAGCCAAATATATTTAAACTCAGTTTTTTACAATTCCTGACATTTAATCCCAGTAAAAAATTCCCTGTCTTAGGTCTGTTAAAATAACCACTTTATTTTAAGAATGTAAAATGTCAGAATAACAGTAGAGAGAATGATTTATTTCAGATATTATTTTTTACATCCCCTTCCCAGTGGGTCAGAAGCTTACAGAAGTTTAACTTGGGTCAAATGTTTCGGGTAGCCTTCCATAAACTTCCCAGAATAAGTTGGGTGAATTTTGGCCCATTCCTCCTGACAGCGCTGGTGTAACTGAGTCAGATTTGTAGGCCTCCTTGCTCACACACACTTTTTCAGTTCTGCTCACAAGTGTTCTATTGGATTGAGGTCAGGTTTTTGTGATGGCCACTCCAATACCTTGACTTTGTTGTCCTCAAACCATTTTGCCACAACTTTGGAAGCATGCTTGTGGTCATTGTCCATTTGGAAGACACATTTGCAACCAAGCTTTAACTTCCTGACTGATGTCTTGAAATGTTGCTTCAATATATCCACATAATTTTCCTACCTCATGATGCCATCTAGTTTGTGAACTGCACCAGTCCCTCCTGCAGCAAAGCACCCCCACAACATGATGCTGCCACACCCGGGCTACACAGTTGGGATGGTGTTCTTCGGCTTGCAAGCATCCCCATTACTCCTCCAAACATAATGGTGGTCGTTATGGACAAACAGTTCTATTTTTGTTTCACCAAACCCCAGGACATTTCTCAAAAAGTATGACATTTGTCCCCGTATGCAGTTGTAAACCGTACGTTTTTTAATGGCGGTTTTGGAGCAGTGGCTTCTTCCTTGCCGAGTGTGGCAAGGAAGTGTGGCAATGTCGATATAGAACTTGTTTTACTGTGGATATAGATACTTTTGTACCTGTTTCCTCCAGCATCTTCGCAAGGTCCTTTGCTGTTGTTCTGGGATTGATTTGCACTTTTCGCACCAAAGTACGTTCATCTCTAGGAGACAGAAAGCGTCTCCTTCCTGAGCGGTATGACGGCTGCATGGTCCCATGGATGTTTATACTTGTGTATTATTGTTTGTACAGATGAATGTGGCACCTTCAGGCGTTTGGAAATTGCTCCCAAGGATGAACCAGACTTGTGTAGGTCTACAAGTTTTTTTCTGAGGTCTTGGCTGATTTCTTTAGATTTTCCCATGATGTCAAGTAAAGAGGCACTGAGTTTGAAGGTAGGCCTTGAAATACATCCACAGGTACACCTCCAATTGACTCAAATGATGTCAATTAGCCTATCAGAATCTTCTAAAGCCATGACATAATTTTCCAAGCTTTTTAAAGGCTCAGTCAACTTTGTGAATTCTGACCCACTGGAATTGTGATACAGTGAATTATAAGTGAAATATTCTGTCTGTAAACAATTGTTGGAAAAATGACCATTTATTTTGTAAACAACAACAGTAATTGTGTGATGGATAATGCAGGGCTGTGTTCCAAACAAAACAACTACAAGTATGCTTGCTCTAGTTCCTCAACGGCAGAGCTAGGAGAGCTCAGCAAAGCATCTTATTGTTGAAGACTCTTCCTTGAGTCATAAAAGTGCAATGAAATTACTTAGGAACTGTACACACTTTGGAGAGGTGTGTGGCCACTTGGAGATACCAGTCAGTCTTCTCACTCAAACTCTTATAATTGTTTGGTCTTATGTTCCCAAAATTTTCCAAGAATATTCTTATCATGTTACTGAATGTATCAAGAGTATTTTCAGACTTCGCTATCAACAAATGTGGCAAGAAGTACAGTAAATGTTAAATGCACATAAAATCAACAGTGTAATGTTTGGATTCAGTCTTGTGTCAGGTGAACTGTTTTGTCCTTTCTTTTAGTCTAATATATTTTCCATAATCTCCCATTTCTACCATGATTATGCATATGCCTTCCATTTTCTTCTGTAGGAAACATTTAAATGTAGCTCTATCCATAGAGGCCAATTCCCACAACTGTAAACTGCAAATATACATTTTCCTTCAATATTTTTTGCACATTACACAGTTTAATATAAATGTAATAATTATTATTGAAATATTATAACAAAGAGGTAACTATCCCAACATTGGGAGATGCATAGGCACTTGAGGAACTCAAACTCATAAAAGCTACGAAAGTGTCAGTGCTCAACCTTAACATGTAATGACAATGCAACAGAACAGATGAATAGGAAGGACATTTACTCTCACGAGTAGCCAGTCTTCAAAGAAAACAACCCAACGAAGTTACCCAATTGGCTGGGTCAAAAGAACTCAACGTGTGTTCTCTCCACTATTTATTTACCCAGCCCTTGGCTGTTTTTAACCCAGCATTTTCTTTTCTAGTTGAAGACAAGGTAAAGGATGGAATGGGGTAAGGATGGAGTGGAGAATGAAGAGGGAGGAGAAAGGATGGGGAGATTTCCCCAAAACAATTGTAAATAAATGTTGAGTAGAGGAAGCCCTGACCATTTGTCTGAGTAAGGGTTCTGTCTGCATGTGTGTGTGTGTGTGTGTGTGTGTGTGTGTGTGTGTGTGTGTGTGTGTGTGTGTGTGTGTGTGTGTGTGTGTGTGTGTGTGTGTGTGTGTGTGTGTGTGTGTGTGTGTGTGTGTGTGTTTGTGTGTGTGTGTTTGTGTGTGTGTGTTTGTGTGTGTGTGTGTGTTTGTGTTTGTGTGAGTGCGAGCGTACGATGAGGTCACTGTCTGGACATGCCAAGCAAGAAGACACTCCTCTGAAAACACACACACACTCACACAGAGGGATAGAGAGTAGCCCTCTCAGTAAAGGGGATTCCCCTCTGTCTTCCACTCTTTAAGACAGAGAGTGATTTAGCCAGTGACTCACACAAACACACATACACAGACAGATTAGCTTCCACACAACAAGTTACTGGCTCTAAGAGTTATGAGGGGTTATCGTCCTACAATGGTTGGGGTCAGGAAAAATCCCCTCCCTCCCCACAGTAAATCTCAAAGGAGTTGACGTGCCTCTCCGTTCCCACACACACACACACACACACACACACTCACACACACACACACACACACACACACACACACACACACACACACACACACACACACACACACACACACACAGGCATTCACCAAGCAGTCGTCATTCTGTGACGAGACTCATAAATATGTCTAATTGAAGAGTCATGAGGGGGAGAAAGGTGTGGGAGGGGGATGATAAGGGTGAGAGGGTGAATCAGAGGGAGGAGACGGAGGAGTGTGGGTGAGGGAGCTACATGGCCGAGGAGAAAGGTGAAAAGGCAGGAAACATGGAAGGAGAGATTTGGGGAGAATGGGGGAGAAAGGTGGCAGAAGGGTGAATAATGCAACTAGCTCTCACAGTCAGAATTAGACATCCAACCATGTTTCTCAAAAGTCCATTTTTGAAGTTGTTGCAAACGTCAAATTTGGAAGTGTTTAACCTTTTGACGTGTAATTTGTAAATATTAATAACGTCCCTTACAGCGTGATTTATTTTCACGTTACCAGAATTCTCTGCACCCCACACTGCATCAAGACTGCATTTTCTGCTTCATATTAGTGTATTAGTGTGATATACTACTGTATATCAGACTTAATCATGGTTGGAGAATGATTGCGTTTGACACACATTCACCTTCTATTGTAGGTAAATCGGCACTTCTCAAAGTCATCCCACTCGTAATGTGTTAGATTTCGCATAAAGAATAAATCAATGGAAGATAACTATTATAACTATTATAAAGTGCCTTTATACAAGGCCACCTGTGGTCTGCTTCTGTCACGACTTCTGCCGAAGTCGATCCCTCTCCTTGTTCGGGCGGTGTTCGGCGGTCGACGTCACCGTTCTTCTAGCCATCACTGATCAATTTTTCATTTTCCATTTGTTTTGTCTTGTCTTGCTTCACACCTGGTTCCAGTCCCATCAATTACATGTTGTGTATTTAACCCTCTGTTTCCCCTCATGTCCTTGTCGGAGATTGTTTGTATGTTTGTGTATTATGTATTGGTGCGCGACAGGTTCTTGTACCCACTTTTATTTATGTTGTATTTTGGTTTTGGAGTTTTGTTAAATTTATTAAACGACTCCATTTATACCAAGTTGGATTCTCCTGCGCCTGACTTCTCTGCCACCTACACACACGTTGTTACAGCTTCTATCTTAGAAAGAGAGACTAAAATTCTCGAAAGCCGTAGTGTGGAATGATATGGCTTAAAAATGTACTCTAAACATTATTAAATTGGATTAAATAGATAAACAAACAATTTCACACTTCATTAAAAGTTACTAACTTATGAATACAGTCTTCTTCTGGTGTCTGCCTCTTTCAAACAATGTCATGCTCCAATTACAGCCCTACTGGTTCCAAGATAACAGGGAAGAACATGAAGAAAACCCGGATAATTTTGCTAAGATCCCCTTTGAGTTGATTAAACACTTGTATCAATTAAAAACAAACAGGATAAATTGACCACAAATGCAATTTTGTGCTGAAATATGCCCGCAATCAAATAACTGTGGAAAGTAAGTAAGTATCATTTCAATTACAGTGTAAGCTGTCTAAACCGTAGGTCAAATCTACATCTCCCTGGGAGAGGCCTGGGACTTGAACACAGGCGATTACGGAGGTAATTTGGATGAAAGCCCACTTGAGTTGGCCTGGCCCCCGTGATACTATCAGCTTTACAATTAACCAACACAAACAGATAACCTCCACATCTCCGCTAGCAGTAACACTTCTAATCGCCTGCTGCTGCTCTGGCTGCCTAACACACACACACACGCACACCACCAAACATACGCACGTACGCATTTACACACACACACACCAAACACAATGCACGCACACACACACCGACAAAGCCGAAATACACTGCAGGGATTTCTGTCCAATTAATATGCATGCAAAGCAATTTAGAGGACAGCAAGATGTTTTTGTCTGGCTGCTCTGGGGTAATTGAACTCCTCTGTCTCTCTCTCCACAACACTGGGATTGAGGGAGCGAAGGGAAAGAGATAGAAAGAGAGGAGAAGAGGGGGTGAGAAAAGTGGAATGGATTTCTTGATTAAAACTAGCCTTTTCCCCCTCTTTTGTGCATTCGGGCGTGTGGTACTGTAGCTACAAACACACAGCAAACATGCAGGGAATCCATATGTCCTAATACAGACACAGGCATCGTCGTTAATTCCCTTCATTAGCCTCCTCCTCCCATGCAAAGATTTAATTTGTGGTGATCTTTTAGCTAGCTGCTGCCGGAAGAAATTAAATTGACAGTTATTTCTCCGCACGCCGGCATCTCTGTGATTCACATCTGACTATCTCGCCTTTTACACACTGCTCAATAAATCAACAACTACACACACACACACACACACACACACACACACACACACACACACACACACACACACACACACACACACACACACACACACACACACACACACACACACACACACACACACGATCAAACAGGACCTTTCTCTCTCTCTCTCTCTCTCTCTCTCTCTCCCTCTCTCTCTCTCTCTCTCTCTCTCCCTCTCCCTCTCTCTCTCTCTCTCTCCCACTCTCTCAATTTCAATTAAATTAATTATAAAAACAGGTGAAGTAGATAATAAACAAAAGTGAAATAAAATATAAAAGTGAACAGTAACCGTTTTACTCACAAAAGGTAAAACATTTCAAATGTCATATTATGTACTAATAGTTCAAGTAGAAAATGGAAAATAAATAAATATAAATATGGGATGTATTTTCAATGGTGTTTGATCTTCATTGGTTGCCCTTTTCTTGTGGCAATAGGTCACAAATCTTGAGGCTGTGATGGCATACTGTGGTACATAGTCAAAGCTTAGTTTAAACCTATTTTTTGGGGCAGTGTGCACATAGCCTGTCTTCTCTTGAGAAGGCTTTGCTCACTGAGTCTGTACATAGTCAAAGCTTTCCTTAAGTTTGGGTCAGTTACAGTGGTCAGGTATTCTACCACTGTGTACTCTCTGTTTAGGGCCAAATAGCAATCTAGTTTGCTCAGTTTTTTTGTTAATTCTTTCCAATGTGTCAAGTAATGATCATTTTGTTTTCTCATGACTTGGTTGGGTCTAATTGTGTTGCTGTCCTGGGGCTTTGTGGGATCTGTTTGTGAACAGAGCCCCAGGACCAGCTTGCTTAGGGGACTCTTCTCCAGGTTCATCTCTCTGTAGGTGATGGCTTTGTTATGGTAGGTTTGGGAATCGCTTCCTTTTATGTGGTTGTAGAATTTTACGGCTCTTTTCTGGATTTTGATAATTAGCAGGTAGCAGATTAATACCAATTAGGATCTAGCTTATCTGGAACACCAAATAATGCATGCAGAGCAGAACTAAGGCCGATAATTCTGCTCTGCATGCATTATTTGGTGTTCTACGTTGCACACGGAGGATATTTTTGCAGAATTCTGCATGCAGAGTCTCAATTTAATGTTTGTCCCATTTTGTGAAATCTTGGTTGGTGAGCTGACCCATGACCTCACAACCATAAAGGGCAATGTGTTCTATGACTGATTCAAGTATTTTTAGCCAGATCCTAATTGGTATGTTGTACTTTATGTTCCTTTTGATGGCATAGAATGCCCTTCTTGCCTTGTCTCTCAGATCGTTCACAGCTTTGTGGAAGTTACCTGTGGCACTGATGTTTAGGCAAGGGTATGTATAGTTTTTTGTGTGCTCTAGGGCAACGGTGTCTAGATGGAATTTGTATTTGTGGTCCTGGCGACTGGACCTTTTTTGGAACACCATTATTTTGGTCTTACCGAGATTTACTGTCAGGGCTCAGGTCTGGCAGAATCTGTGCAGAAGATCTAGGTGCTGCTGTAGGCCCTCCTTGGTTGGTGACAGAAGAACCAGATCATCAGCAAACAGTAGACATTTGACTTCAGATTCTAGTAGGGTGAGGCCGGGTGCTGCAGACTGTTCTAGTGCCCGCGCCAATTCGTTGTATTATATGTTGAACAGGGTGGGGCTTAAGATGCATCCCGGTCTCACCCCACGGCCCTGTGGGAAGAAATCTTTGTGTTTTTTGCCTATTTTAACCGCACACTTGTTGTTTGTGTAAATGGATTATATAATGTCGTATGTTTTACCCCCAACACCACTTCACATCAATTTGTATTTGTAGCAGAACCTCATGCCAAATTGAGTCGAAGGCTTTTTTGAAATCAACAAAGCATGAGAAGACTTTGCCTTTACCTTTGTTTTGGTTTGTTTGTTTGTCAATTAGGGTGTGCAGGGTGAATACATGGTCTGTCGTACGGAAATGTGGTAAAAAGCCAATTTGACTCAGTACATTGTTTTCACTGATGGAAATGTACGAGTCTGCTGTTAATGATAATGCAGAGGATTTTCCCACGGTTGCTGTTGACGCATATCCCACGGTAGTCTCCACTTTTGTGGATTGGGGTGATCATTCCTTGGTTCCAAATGTTGGGGAAGATGCCAGAACTAAGGATGATGTGAAAGAGTTTTAGTATAGCCAATTGGAATTTGTTGTCTGTATATTTGATCATTTCATTAAGGATACCATCAACACCACATGCCTTTTTGGGTTGGAGGGTTAGTATTTTGTCCTGTAGCTCAGTCAAGGTAATTGGAGAATCCAATGGGTTCTGGTAGTCTTTAATAGTTGATTCTAAGATTTGTATTTGATCATGTATATGTTTTTGCTCTTTGTTCTTTGTTATAGAGCCAAAAAGATTGGAGAAGTGGTTTACCCATACATCTCCATTTTGGATAGATAATTATTTGTGTTGTTGTTTGTTTAGAGTTTTCCAATTTTTCCACAAGTGGTTAGAGTTTATGGATTCTTCAATTACATTGAGCTGATTTCTGACATGCTGTTCCTTATTTTTCCGTAGTGTATTTCTGTATTGTTTAAGTGATTCACCATAGTGAAGGCGTAGACTCAGGTTTTCAGGGTCTCTATGTTTTTGGTTGGACAAGTTTCTCAATTTCTTTCTTATATTTTTGCATTCTTCATCAAACCATTTGTCGGTTTTCTATTTGAGATTTTTAGATTTGATAGGGAAGCTGAGAGGTGAAATACACTGTTAAGAGTTTCTACTGCCAGGATTACACCTTCACTATTACAGTGACACGTTTTACCCCAGGAAATTGTCTAAAAGGGATTGAATTTGTTGTTACCTAATTGTTTTTTGGTAGGTTTCCAAACTCCATTCCTTACATCTATAGCATTTCTTAAATGTTACTCAGTTCCTTTGGCTTTGATGCCTCGTGATTGAGTATTGCTCTGTTCAAGTAGACTGTGATTTTGCTGTGGTCTGATAGGGGTGTCAGTGGGCTGACTGTGAACACTCTGAGAGACTTTGGGTTGAGGTCAATGATAAAGTAGTCTACAGTACTACTGCCAAGAGATGAGCTATAGGTGTACCTACCATAGGAGTCCCTTCGAAGCCTACCATTGACTATGTACATACCCAGCGTCCGACTGAGCTGTAGGAGTTGTGACCTGTTTTTGTTGGTTATGTTGTCAAAGTTGTGCCTAGGGTGGCATATGGGGGAGGGAATGCTGTCACCTGCAGGCAGGTGTTTGTCCCCTGTGTGCTGAGGGTTTCAGGTTCTTGTCTAGTTCTGGCATTTAGGTCGCCACAGACTAGTACATGTCCCTGGGCCTGGAAATGATTTATTTTCCCCTCCAGGATGGAGAAGCTGTCTTCATTAAAGTATGGGGATTCTAGTTGGGGGACATACTGTAGGTAGCACACAGGAGGACATTTTTCTCTGTTAAGATCATTTTCTTTTGAATTTCTAGCTAAATGTAAAATATTCCTGTTTTTAATTATTCAATGGAGTGAGTTAGGTGTGCTCTATACCAAATTAGCATACCCCCTGAATCCCTTCCCTGTTTCACACCTGGTAGTTTGGTGGATGGGACTACCAGCTCTCTGTAACCTAGAGGGCAACCAGTGGGTCCGTCTCCTCTATACCAGGTTTCTTGCAGGATGACAATGTCTGTATTACCAATTTCTTTGGTGAAGTCCAGATTCCTGCTCTTTAGGCCAAAGGCAGATGACCCCAGGCCTGGGATATTCCAGGATGAGATAGTGAAGGCTTTGTGTTCCATGAAGTGTCCATTGTTGTTGGTCTTGTGGTTTGGCCTCAGGCCAGTAAGTGTGAGCAGAGCCTGCTGAGCATCTGGTACATGCCATTGGCTAGTGTAAGAGTGAGGGTTGGGCCTGTTTGCCCAATCACTGCCTGGGCGTATGTGTGACTTCCATGTTGAGGCCTGCTTTGCGGGGGTGGGCAGGAGGGGCATAGGTCTGATCTGAGGTGGCCTAAATGGGGTGTGGGCATGGTTGACTAGTGGGGTTGTTGATTGGTTGGGGTGAGGGTGTGGATGTGGCTGGTGGTTCTGTGGTCTGGATGTAAGTCCTCTTGGCGTTGGTCCTCTATGTGTAGGTCCGGGGGGGGGGGGGGGGGGGTCTACTGATCTGCTGCTCCTGAGTGAAGTGTTGGGGATACGTTTCAATCACTCCCTTCAGTGCTGTGGCCAAACACACACACACTCTCTCTCTCTCTCTCTCTCTCTCTCTAACTCTCTCTCTCTCTCTCTCTCTCTCTCTCTCTCTCTCTCTCTCTCTCTCTCTCTCTCTCTCTCTCTCTCTCTCTCTCTCTCTCTCTACACCTCTCTCTACCTCTCTCTACCTCTCTTCTTCTGATTAACAGAATGGGCTATTCACTTTTTTGGACTGACAGAGAATAACTATTATGCATTCCTTCATACATTATCATCCTGTAAGTACGTGCTCTGCTGCACTTTCTTTACCACAGACTGCAAGCCACTACAGCAGAGTTATGGTAAGGAGAATGAAGAAACACACACACACACACCACACACACCACACACACAAGCTGCTGCTACTGTCTATTATCTATCCTGTTGCCTAGTCATGTTACCCCTACCTACAGTGGGGAGAACAAGTATTTGATTCACTGCCGATTTTGCAGGTTTTCCTACTTACAAAGCATGTAGAGGTCTGTAATTTTTATCATAGGTACACTTCAACTGTGAGAGACGGAATCTAAAACAAAAATCCAGAAAATCACATTATATGATTTTTAAGTAATTCATTAGCATTTTATTGCATGACATAAGTATTTGATCACCAACCAACCAGTAAGAATTCTCTCACAGACCTGTTAGTTTTTCTTTAAGAAGCCCCCCTGTTCTGCACTCATTACCTGTATTAACTGCACCTGTTTAAACTCGTTACCTGTATAAAAGACACCTGTCCACACACTCAATCAAACAGACTCCAACCTCACCACAATGGCCAAGACCAGAGAGCTGTGTAAGGACATCAGGGATAAAATACAGTGTTCTCCCCACTGTATATGTACATATCTACCTCAATTACCTCATACCTCTGCACATCGACTCTGTACTGCTACTCCCTTTGTATATGCTACTCCCTTTGTATACAGCCAGGTCCCCCATGATACATGTCAGTAGTTGAAGTTCATGCATGTCTGATTTAGAGTGTTTAATAGTCACATGTACATGGTTGCAGGTGTGACTGCATGGTAGAGTGAAAATATTAGCCCGACAGTATGCTCTCGATGATGCTCCTGTAGAATGCTGTGAGGGCCCTCAGGGACAGGCCAAACTTCTTCAGCATCCTGAGGTTGAAGAGTCACTGTCATGCCTTCTTCACCATGATGTCCATGTGGTTAGACCATTTCAGCTTCAGCTTCACGGCGGCCCCATTAATGAGGTGGGGGTGTGTCCAGCCTGGTTCCTCCTGAAGTCCGTAATCATCTCCACTTTCTCCCTATACTTGTGTTTCGCCATCTTGATCGATCTGCGTAGGTCGTATTTGTGCTGTTTAACAGAAATATTGTCCCCGGTCACCTTGTCATGTTTATACATTAAGCAGCATCTCCCTCTTTCAGTTTTCCTATAAGGCTGCTATCAATCCACAGCTTTGGAATCGGGAACGTTTTGCAAGACAGTATCGTTATCACGTCATCAATTTTTATTAAATTTTTTTTACATCCGGTGACTGAGTCAACGTATTCATTGATGTTATCAGTGGAGGCGACCCAGAATTTATTCCATTCCACATGATCAAAACAGTCTTAGAGAGTAAATTATGATTGGTCGTACCAACACTGGACGCAGAGAGATAACATGGAAACTGGCCAATAGGGGCAACAGTGAGCGCTGTTACCTTCAAGTAAGTTTCGGTTTTGCTAGGGCATTGTGGATGGGAATGGTGGGTGGGTGGGTGTAAGCACCTGCCTCGGGTACCAAAGGTTGAATGTTTGAATCCAGCGAAAGACAGTTGTTTCTGAGATCTTTGTTTTAAGCCTATCCCAAACCGTTACCCTTACCTTAACCATTCTGAGTTAATGCCTAAACTTAAGATTTCGGAATTAAAGGTTGCATGTACGAATTGAGCGACAGAAAGATGTCTTTAAGAATGTGGTTTAAAGCCAATCCCAATCCCAAACCTTAACCCTTACCTTTCAGAGTTAATGCCGAACCTTAAGATTTCAGAGTTAACACCTCAACTTAACCTAAACCATTTCAAACTTTGACTTTTGGAACAAATATCGAGATTTCGATATTGAGAAACATGGATGAATGTCTAAATCTGACGTCAGACTGTGAGAGCTTGTTGGTACAGTTGAAGTCGGAAGTTTACATACACTTAAGTTGGAGTCAATAAAACTCGTTTTTCAACCACTCCACAAATTTCTTGTTAACAAACTATAGTTTTGGCAAGTCGGTTAGGACATCTACTTTGTGCATGACACAAGTCATTTTTCCAACGATTGTTTACAGACAGATTATTTCACTGTATCACCAATCCAGTGGATCAGAAGTTAACATACACTAAGTTGACTGTGCCTTGGAAAATTCCAGAAAATGATTTCATGGCGTTATTAGTTTCTGATAGACTAATTGATATTATTTGAGTCAATTGGAGGTGTGCCTGTGGATCTATTTCAAGGCCTACCTTCAAACTCAGTGCCTCGTTGCTTGACATCATGGGAAAATCAAAAGAAATCAGCCAAAACCTCAGAAAAAAAATGGAAGACCTCCACAAGTCTGGTTCATCCTTGGGAGCAATTTTCAAATGCCTGAAGGTATGACGTTCATCTGTACAAACAATAGTACGCAGGTATTAACACCATGGGACCACACAGCCATCATACCGTTCAGGAAGGAGACGCTTTCTGTCTCCTAGAGATGAACGTACTTTGGTGCAAAAAGTGCAAATCAATCCCAAAACAACAGCAAAGGACCTTGTGAAGACGCTGGAGGAAACAGGTACAAAAGTATCTATATCCACAGTAAAACGAGTCCTATATTGACATAACTTGAAAGGCCGCTCAGCAAGGAAGAAGCCACTGCTCCAAAACCGCCATAAATATGCCAGACTACGGTTTGTTATTTTTTACTCGTTAATGTTATTCGTTATTCACTGTTTATTTATTCCTTGTGTCACTACTTTCATATATATTTGTCTAAAATATTAAGCTCTGCATTGGTGGAAAATTGCCCGTATCAAAGCATTTCATTGTTAGTCTACGACTGTTTTTTTTACAAAGCATGTGACAAATAACATTTGATTTAATTTGACACACACAGCAAGGCATTCAGCACACAAAGCAGACAGAGTTGTGAAGAGCAGTATCATTGTTTGACTTTGCAACAAAAGACGTCTAATCAGATGGATTTAACTGGCAGGTGAGATGTGAGTGTAGAAGGAACGGGGTAGAGGAGGAGGCACAGAGAGAGAGACGGCTAGAGAATATAAAAGACATATGAAAAGAAAGGAACTGCAGCAGGCCTATCTCTACCTCCCACCTTCCCTGTCAGTCTTCCACCCCCCTTTCCTCTCCTCTGTTTCTACACCTAATTAAACCAATCGTCAGTTTCAATTAGCCAGCCTTTCTCCCCCTACACGTCTTGATGCTAAAACTAATTAGTCAATTAGCCAATTAACATGTGAGCAGGTCTTTGTGTTAACAAGGCTTTTACAAGTGGTAGTAACCCTGAAGTAATGACAGACAGTCAGTCTGCTGCAGCCACCTGGGGAACACTTTATACACTGATCCTATACACACACACGGTGACTCTCTGCCTTGTCCTACGCAGCACTTGACTCTCTTTCAGGCACCAGTTCACAAATCAAACCTATTTGTTTTGTACAGTATAAACATAGACATACACATGCTTAGATAGTGTATACACACACACACACACGCACGCACGCACGCACGCACGCACGCACGCACGCACGCACGCACGCACGCACGCACGCACGCACGCACGCACGCACGCACGCACGCACGCACGCACACACACACACACACACACACACACACACACACACACACACACACACACACACACACACACACACACACACACACACACACACACACACACACACACACACACAGTGGTTGTCGGTCCAGCTATAATAATGTGTGTCTGTTCTCTGTCTCCTGTATGAATTACTGAGAGAGTCGTTGTAATGGTTTCTGCTTCAAATAAACACACCCTGAAACACAGACCCCTGCTTCCCCCTGCCCTAAATAATATCTGATAATAGACTACAGTACATTTCCAAACTGCCAATGGATCTGTGTGTGTTTGACAGAGAGAGTGAGAGAGAGAGAGGAGAGAGAGAGTGCGCGAGAGAGATTTTGAGAGAGAACGAGAGAGAGAGACTGTGTCAGTGTTGTGTGAGTTTTGATACACGCCATGTCTCCTCCATCCCAGACACAACAGCTTCCTCACAAAGTTGTTTGGCTGCAGCGAGGGAGGAGGGCGGAGTGATAAGTTGATGGGGAGTTATGGGTGAGGGAATAAAGTGGGTGCTGTTATGGGTGAGGGTATGGGGAGGGAGGAGATGATGGGATATTTTGGTTTGAGGGGGAGAAGGGGGAAGAGTGGGAGGAAGTCTCAGAAAGAGTTTATCTAGGAGCGGTCTCTGATTGTCAGCAAAGGGCCCAAAAAAGGACCTTTCATTTATATACATACACACACACAAAGCCCTGGCAGCAGAGTTCCCTGTCAGAAAGAGCGCTGGCCTCCTTGGGAAAGTTTATTTTCTTGTGCCATAGCTCTAAACAATCCCTTAAAAGGGAGCACAAATGTTTATAGGCCTTCACAAACCAAACACACACACACACATACAGCGGAGAGAAAAAGAGGACAAGTGCTTCTGGTGAACAAGTGTGACAGAGGGATGAGGGGGAAGTGGAATGGGAGAAAAGTCTGACATAAACCAGGGATTAAATCACTTCAAACTATAACCGGAATTAGATTATCACAAAAACTAAACAACCCATAATTACATCAATCATGGTTGGGATTCAAACACATACAGTATATCACAGATGGGTGGGTGTGGCTTCATGTCAACATCCAATGGAAATGCCTGTGAGGTAACTACTGTACTGTATTTTTGTTTAAGTCGCGCTAGGAAAAAACTTGGGAGGTGTGTGTGCCTTAACATGATGAAAGGAAGCCTCTTTGTCATGTACAATTCTTTGTGTTTTAAAGGCTTATTAAAAGCACTGCTCTCTGCCTACTGAGCCACAGTGTTTTAGTGTAAACACACTCACCTTTTCTCCTTACATGGGCATGCTGCAGAAACACCACAGGCTGTTGATGTGTGAAGGTGTGTGTGTGGAGGTGCGTCATGTATGGGGCAAATATAACGTGTGTGTGCGTGTGCGTGTGTGCATGCGTGTGTGCGTGTGCGTGTGCGTGTGCGTGTGTGTGTGTGTGTGTGTGTGTGTGTGTGTGTGTGTGTGTGTGTGTGTGTGTGTGTGTGTGTGTGTGTGTGTGTGTGTGAATGGGCCATTCTAAAAGGGTGAGTGGTACTCTAAGATGAAAAGCCAGGTGCTGTATAAACACCTCACTGGAACATTGGGCTTTACTGGGTCACACACACACACCCACATACACACACACAGACACACACACAAGTGAGCAAGAATGAGAGAGCTAGAGACAGAGTGAGAGAAAGGGAGAGAGGCAGCAAAAATAATATATACAGTTGAAGTCGGAAGTTTACATACACTTAGGTTGGAGTCATTAAAACTCGTTTTTCAACCACTCTACACATTTCTCTTAGGGCTAGGGTCCTTTTTCAGAATTTCCGCCTGACTGACGTGCCCAAAGTTAACTGCCTGTTACTCAGACCCATAAGCCAGGATATGCATATAATTGGTATCATTGGATAGAAAACACTTTGAATTATGTATGAGACTATAACACAATTGATATGGTAGCCAAAAATCCAAAGAAAAACCAACCTGATTTTTTTTGAGATCCCATGCTCTTTCAATGGAAAACTATGGGTCCTATACAATTCCAGCTCTCATATTGCAATTCCTATGGCTTCCACTAGATGTCAACAGTCTTTCTTCATTGTTTCAGGCTTGTTTCTTCCAAAACGAGGAAGAATTTCGAGTTTTTGTACCAGGAGTCACAGTTGGAAATCAGTCTGTGGACGCGTGACGAAAAGGACGCTCACTTGCTAATTCTACTTTTCTATTGAACATACTTCTTTCAGTATGAAATATTATAGTTATTTCCATTTTAGGGTACCTGAGGATTAAATAGAAACTTAATTTGACTTGTTTTAACAAAGTTCAGCGGTAACGTTTTGGATTCCTTTGTCTGTATGTTGAAGGAGTGGATTACTGACTTCGATGGCGCCAACTAAACTGACTTTTTGGGATATAAAGATGGTATGCTTTCGCTGTAAAGCCTATTGTAAATCGGACAATGCAGTTAAATTAACAAGAATTTAAGCTTTTAACCGATATGAGATCCTCGTATGTTCATAAATGTTTAATATTACGATTATTTATTTGAATTGCGCGCCCTCCAATTTCACCGGATGTTGTCGACAGGTGTGCCACTGACGGGACGCCTAGCCCTAAAGTAACAAACGATAGTTTTGGCAAGTAGGTTAGGACTTTACTTTGTTCATGACACAAGTAATTTTTCCAACAATTGTTGAAAGACAGATTATTTCACTTATAATTCACTGTATCATAATTCCAGTGAAGTGCAAATCAATCCCAGAACAACAGCAAAGGACCTTGTGAAGATGCTGGAGGAAACAGGTACAAAAGTATCTACATCCACATTAAAACGAGTCCTATATCGACATAACCTAAAAGGTTGCTCAGAAAAGAAGGATCCACTGCTCCAAAACCGCCATAATTAAGCCAGACTACGGCTTGCAACTGCACATGGGGACAAAGATCGTACTTTTTGGAGAAATGTCCACTGGTCTGATGAAACAAAAATAGAACTGTTTGGCCATAATGACCACCGTTATGTTTGGAGGGAAAAGGGGGAGGCTTGCAAGACAAAGAACACCATCCCAACCATGAAGCACGCAGGTGGCAGCATCATGTTGTGGGGGTGCTTTTCTGCAGAAGGGACTGGTGCACTTCACAAAATAGATGGCATCATGAGGTAGGAGAATTATGTGGATATATTGAAGCAACATCTCAAGACATCAGTCATGATGTTAAAGCTTGGTTGCAAATGGGTCTTCCAAATGGACAATGACCCGAAGCATAATTCCAATGTTGTGGCAAAATGGCCTGAGGACAATAAAGTCAATGTATTGGAGTGGCCATCACAAAGCCCTGACCTCAATCCCATAAAACAATTGTGGGCAGAGCTGAAAAAGCATGTGTGAGCAAGGAAGCCTACAAACCTGATTCAGTTACATCAGCTCTGTCAGGAGGAATGGGCCAAAATTCACCCAACGTATTGTGGAAGGCTACTCAAAACGTTTGACCCAAGTTAAACAATGTAAACGCAATGCTACCAAATACTAATTGAGTGTATGTAAACTTCTGACCCACTGGGAATGTGATGAAAGAAATAAAAGCTGAAATACATTTTTCTCTCTACTATTATTCTGACATTTCACATTCTTAAAATAAAGTGGTGATCCTAATTGACCTAAGACAGGGAATTGTCACTAGGATTAAATGTCAGGAATTGTGAAAAACTGAGTTGAAATATATTTGACTCAGGTGTATGTAAACTTCCAACTTCAACTGTAGGTACATGTATAATATATCATCCAAACACTAAAAGTATCTGAACCTATCTGAAAGTGTATGTTCAGAAACACATATTATATCATAGGCCTTTAGAAGTATGATGTTATGAAAACGTTAATGAGATCTGTGGCTGACACTGAATGTCTGACACTCTATCTAAAAGGCCTTGTGGTCATGCATGGTACCACTTGTGTTTTACATGGTGAAACTATTCATTACTTTCAACGTGATGACACAGAAAGAAACAGGACTTGCTTCTGACTGCACTGAGACGTTATGAAGTTAGTTATCCCTATCTGAGTCCAGACACAGCAGAGGGCTGAGGTTCTAGTGTTTTTATAGCCTACAGAAAGCAGAGCCCCACTGCACTGGATAATGTCATGTTCTTCATGACACACACACACACACACACACACACACACACACACACACACACACACACACACACACACACACACACACACACACACACACACACACACACACACACACACACACACACACACACACACACACACACTCTCTCTCTGCTTTGGGCAGTGTGGACGGGGCTAGTGAGACAGAAAAAGGATGGTTGGATGATTTGAAAAGACAAAGTGACAGGGGTCATTTGAAGAATGTGTAAAAACAGATGTTCTACACACAGCCCCTCATATGGACTCCTGACTTACTGCTTAATGGAGCCATTCAAATCTCAGACAAGAATAGACTTGTTTTGAAATGCAACGATTTCATGAATTTCTTGTTTAAAACATATTGTAAGTTACTGCTTGATTCTGATAAAGTGCGGTCTTAAGAGGGAAGAGCTTTAGCCGAAATGTGGCCTCCATCAGAGTGTCTACGGCTAAGCATCAGTTTTACTGGGGGAGGATGGCATGTTTTCCTGTGATTAATTCTGTTGTTGTTTTGTCTGACTTATTTTTATGAGCAGTAATGTTTGTCACTGTTTTTTAACAGCCTGTGTTTTTTATTAACTTGGTGGCATTGTTGTTAAGTATCTGTCTGAATAACAACTGAACCCAAACAGCCTTCTAAAGGCAGAAACATTAATGTCCAGACACTGACACTAAAAAGACGACAACACTCTGTTTCTGGTAAAGCAGCGTCCAGTGAGTCACTCTTCCTCTCTATTCCTCCGTCTTTTTATCACTCCTTCACTCACAGAAAGAAAACCAACACAGACGCACGCGAGAGAGAAGTCCCGTTCCTGGCCATTGCAGCTGTCTACATATTCTACCCTCAGATACTCTCTGCTCCAGTCACACTCTGTAGTAGCTATAGAAACTTGCTGTGCACCATGTGTCCATTAGGCCAAACCACAGCCTTGTCTAACAGGGGAGAGAAGGGGAGAAGGGGAGATGATGAGGGACAGAAGCAAAGTGGGGAGGAGGAAGAGATGGGGGAGAAGGGGAGAGGAAGTAGAGGGCTAAACAGAGACGTTAGCCCTGCCTCAGAGTGGAATCTAGAGTGTTATTGGTGGAGTCAGAGGTAACATGATAAGGAGGGACGGTGCTGTACTGAAGGAAATCTCAATCATCACCTGCCACTCTCATTCTATAGTATCAATCATTGAGGCTTAAGGACACCCCGCTGTGACCGGGACCTAAACCTTAATCCTAACACCTAACCCTCTAAATGTTCAACCCAAAACGTATCCCTGACACCCACATTCATTGAGACATCTTACCTTAAACTCACAACAAATATGACACTGCAAAAGAGGGTTGAACACACATGTGCGCACATGAACACACATGCGCACATGCACGCACACACACACACACACACACACACACACACACACACACACACACACACACACACACACACACACACACACACACACACACACACACACACACACACACACACACACACACACACACACACACACACACACACACACACACACATACATACACGCACACAGAAAGAAGGAGAGACATATACTAAATGGTCCAGTAGAAACCCTGGGGGAAATGGAGCGCTGCAGTGCTCTTCTCTTCTGCCAAGGAACACTTTGTTCCTGTACAACATAAACATTCTGATTTATCTCAACGGCCCTCATTCACTACAGCCTGCTCTCTTCCTCATCTCCTCTTTTTCACCAACCTCTCCTCTCCAGGTTATTACAGACAAACAGTATGTGTATGACACTGGGGAATCCCACTTTCCCACACAAACACTCACAACCAGGTCCCTACACACACAGACACATGAATCAAATCAAATCAAATCAAATCAAATTTATTTATATAGCCCTTCGTACATCAGCTGATATCTCAAAGTGCTGTACAGAAACCCAGCCTAAAACCCCAAACAGCAAGCAATGCAGGTGGAGAAGCACGGGGCTTGGGTTGAACATAGCGGGCTAAGTACAGGTCAGAAAGAGAGAGGCAGGAAGGGTGAGAGGGGAGAGAGAGAGGGAGGGAGCAAAAGGAGAGAGAGTAAGAAAGAGAGGGCAATAGATACAATTAAAGAGTGCCCATGATGCAGAACCAAGAATAGGACACACTTAACTCAGGATACTTGGACAGACAAGCCAACATTCTCTTTCTGTCTCTCTCTCTCTTCCCTCCCTCTCCCTGACATTCCTTTTATTCTCTCTCTCTCAGGACTGGAGTTTGATGGTTTCCGCTGATTCCGCCATCACAGGCAGACTGACAGTTGACATTTTCTCTTCTTTAATACATGTCTTGTTCCTTTCTTTTGCTATCCCCTCCTTAGATGGTCAAAGTATTGTCAAAGACAGTGGGAGGGAGGGGGAGGGACTGAGGCCTCTCATACTCTTCATCCATCCCTGGTATTTCAAAGGGAGAGAGGGGAGTAAGGAAGAGAGGAGTGAGGCGTTGGGAGACCAGGTAGGGAGAGATGACAAGTACTGTACATTGATGTGTACAGTACATACAGTTGAAGTCTGAAGTTTACATACACCTTAGCCAAATATATTTCAACTCCATTTTTCACAATTCCTGACATTTAATCCTAGTAAAAATTCCCTGTCTTAGGTCAATTAGGATCACCACTTTATTTTAAGAATCTGAAATGTCAGAATAATAGAAGAGAGAATTATTTAATTCAGCTTTTATTTCTTTCATCACATTCCCAGTGGGTCAGAAGTTTACATACACTCAATTAGTATTTGGTAGCATTGCCTTTAAATTGTTTAACTTGGGTCAAACGTATTGGGTAGCCTTCCACAAGCTTCCCACAATAAGTTGGGTGAATTTTGGCCCATTCCTCCTGACAGAGCTGGTGTAACTGAGTCAGGTTTGTAGGCTTCCTTGCTCACACTCGCTTTTTCAGTTCTGCTTTTATAGGATTGAGGTCAGGTTTTTGTGATGGCCACTCCAATACCTTGACTTTGTTGTCCTCAAGCTATTTTGCCACAACTTTGGAAGCAAGCTTCGGGTCATTGTCCAATTGGAAGACCCATTTGCGACCAAGGTTTAACTTCCTGACTGATGTCTCGAGATGTTGCTTCAATATATCCACATAATTTTCCTACCTCATGATGCCATCTATTTTGTGAAGTGCACCAGTCCCTCCTGCAGCAATGCACCCCCACAACATGATGCTACCACCCCCGTGCTTCACGTTTGGGATGGTGGTCTTTGGCTTGCAAGCCTCCCACTTTTTCCTCAAAACATAACGATGGTCATTATGACCAAACAGTTGTATTTCTTTTTCATCAGACCAGTGGTCATTTCTCCAAAAAGTATGATATTTGTCCCCATGTGCAGTTACAAACCATAGTCTGGCTTTTTAATTGCGGTTTGGGAGCAGTGGATTCTTCCTTGCTGAGCGGCCTTTCAGGTTATGTCGATATATGACTCGTTTTACTGATGCTCATAGCAGATGCTAAATACTCTCTTTCTCTCTCTCTCAATTCAATTAGCTTTATTGGCATAATGTAACAATGTACATATTGCCTAAGCTTACTTTGGAGATTTACAATATTAACATAATTAAAATAATAATAATCAATATTGTCTGTCAACGGGACAACATTAACAACAATAATCAAGACTTAAAATAACCATACACATAACAATTAGTATAGAGGACATGTTGGTCTGTCAGACACTGTCCCTCATCTTATGGCAGGCAGCAATATAGTGCGCTGCCAACCCACAGCTCTCTGCGTCCTCCCCCAACAGGACGGGTAGCCTACTCTCATCAGAGAGGTCTTCAATGTAGTGCGCTGCCAACCCACAGCTCTCTGTGTCCTCCCCCAACAGGACGGGTAGCCTACTCTCATCAGAGAGGTCTTCAATGTAGTGCGCTGCCAACCCACAGCTCTCTGCGTCCTCCCCCAACAGGACGGGTAGCCTACTCTCATCAGAGAGGTCTTTAATGTAGTGAGCTGCCAACCCACAGCTCTCTGCGTCCTCCCCCAACAGGACGGGTAGCCTACTCTCATCAGAGAGGTCTTTAATGTAGTGAGCTGCCAACTCACAGCTCTCTGCATCCTCCCCCAACAGGACGGGTAGCCTACTCTCATCAGAGAGGTCTTCAATGTAGTGAGCTGCCAACCCACAGCTCTCTGCGTCCTCCCCCAACAGGACGGGTAGCCTACTCTCATCAGAGAGGTCTTCAATGTAGTGAGCTGCCAACCCACAGCTCTCTGTGTCCTCCCCCAACAGGACGGGTAGCCTACTCTCATCAGAGAGGTCTTCAATGTAGTGAGCTGCCAACCCACAGCTCTCTGCGTCCTCCCCCAACAGGACGGGTAGCCTACTCTCATCAGAGAGGTCTTCAATGTAGTGAGCTGCCAACCCACAGCTCTCTGCGTCCTCCCCCAACAGGACGGGTAGCCTACTCTCATCAGAGAGGTCTTCAATGTAGTGAGCTGCCAACCCACAGCTCTCTGCGTCCTCCCCCAACAGGACGGGTAGCCTACTCTCATCAGAGAGGTCTTCAATGTAGTGAGCTGCCAACCCACAGCTCTCTGTGTCCTCCCCCAACAGGACGGGTAGCCTACTCTCATCAGAGAGGTCTTTAATGTAGTGAGCTGCCAACCCACAGCTCTCTGCGTCCTCCCCCAACAGGACGGGTAGCCTACTCTCATCAGAGAGGTCTTCAATGTAGTGAGCTGCCAACCCACAGCTCTCTGCGTCCTCCCCCAACAGGACGGGTAGCCTACTCTCATCAGAGAGGTCTTTAATGTAGTGAGCTGCCAACCCACAGCTCTCTGCGTCCTCCCCCAACAGGACGGGTAGCCTACTCTCATCAGAGAGGTCTTCAATGTAGTGAGCTGCCAACTCACAGCTCTCTGCGTCCTCCCCCAACAGGACGGGTAGCCTACTCTCATCAGAGAGGTCTTCAATGTAGTGAGCTGCCAACCCACAGCTCTCTGCGTCCTCCCCCAACAGGACGGGTAGCCTACTCTCATCAGAGAGGTCTTCAATGTAGTGAGCTGCCAACCCACAGCTCTCTGCGTCCTCCCCCAACAGGACGGGTAGCCTACTCTCATCAGAGAGGTCTTTGAAACCATGTTTTATATTTTTGACAATTTGTCAGGAAGTGCAGCTCTGTCTCAGGTTCTGCTGTGGTGCAGTCTCTCTCTCTCTCTCTCTCTCTCTCTCTCTCTCTCTCTCACTCTCCCTCTGAACTCTTTCTCTTTCCTCTATTCTCTCTCTCCTTCAACCCCTCCTTTCCTGACCCCCTCTCCTTTTACTCTATCCTCTCACACGTGTGAGGATTTCTGTGATGCGAGACACAGCCGCTGTAATCGAATTTGTCCATGTGGAAAAACAATACAAGCTAGAAAATACTTAATGCCAGCTATTTTGTATACATGTCAGATTGTATGAGTGTAAAGCTAAATTGGGGCCATTTGCGAGATGGGGGAGAGGAGAGGAGAATGAAAGAAAGGGAATAATGCACAGAGGCATGAATCCTGTTTGCATGTATACACAAAGCCCTGCAGGGTTATTTAGGGTGAAGGTGCTTATACCAGCTTTATGTCCACACACACACACACACACACACACACACACACACACACACACACACACACACACACACACACACACACACACACACACACACACACACACACACACACACACACACACACACACACACACACACACACACACACACACACACACGGCTTCAGGTTCAGGTTTAGAACTAAAACAGAAGAGAATCCATCCTATTACCTCTGGAGGGAGACATTATGTCCAGATGATACACACTGAGAGGACGTTTACAACTCAAACCAGCCATGCTACGCTCTCAGAGCTGCTGGCCCACTGGTTTGGTTATAACACTTTCTGATGCATTACTTCCACTGATTGTTTAGATAGTTCAAACACCAGGTTACTCAGTATTGAGAAGGAAAACCATCAGACAAAGTGAACCTGGAGGACTGGACTTTTTACTTATTGACTTGTGGTGGAGACGTGATCAGATTTTATTTTTATTTTTATTTTATTTCACCTTTATTTAACCAGGTAGGCAAGTTGAGAACAAGTTCTCATTTACAATTGCGACCTGGCCAAGATAAAGCAAAGCAGTTCGACAGATACAACGACACAGAGTTACACATGGAGTAAAACAAACATACAGTCAATAATACAGTATAAACAAGTCTATATACAATGTGAGCAAATGAGGTGAGATAAGGGAGGTAAAGGCAAAAAAGGCCATGGTGGCAAAGTAAATACAATATAGCAAGTAAAACACTGGAACGGTAGTTTTGCAATGGAAGAAAGTGCAAGGTAGAAATAAAAATAATGGGGTGCAAAGGAGCAAAATAAATTAATTAATTAAATACAATTTTGAAAGAGGTAGTTGTTTGGGCTAAATTATAGGTGGGCTATGTACAGGTGCAGTAATCTGTGAGCTGCTTTGACAGTTGGTGCTTAAAGCTAGTGAGGGAGATAAGTGTTTCCAGTTTCAGAGATTTTTGTAGTTCGTTCCAGTCATTGGCAGCAGAGAACTGGAAGGAGAGGCGGCCAAAGAAAGAATTGGTTTTGGGGGTGACTAGAGAGATATACCTGCTGGAGAGTGTGCTACAGGTGGGAGATGCTATGGTGACCAGCGAGCTGAGATAAGGGGGGACTTTACCTAGCAGGGTCTTGTAGATGACATGGAGCCAGTGGGTTTGGCGACGAGTATGAAGCGAGGGCCAGCCAACGAGAGCGTACAGGTCGCAATGGTGAGTAGTATATGGGGCTTTGGTGACAAAACGGATTGCACTGTGATAGACTGAATCCAATTTGTTGAGTAGGGTATTGGAGGCTATTTTGTAAATGACATCGCCAAAGTCGAGGATTGGTAGGATGGTCAGTTTTACAAGGGTATGAGTGAAGGATGCTTTGTTGCGAAATAGGAAGCCAATTCTAGATTTAACTTTGGATTGGAGATGTTTGATATGGGTCTGGAAGGAGAGTTTACAGTCTAACCAGACACCTAGGTATTTGTAGTTGTCCACGTATTCTAAGTCAGAGCCGTCCAGAGTAGTGATGTTGGACAGGCGGGTAGGTGCAGGTAGCGATCGGTTGAAGAGCATGCATTTAGTTTTAATTGTATTTAAGAGCAATTGGAGGCCACGGAAGGAGAGTTGTATGGCATTGAAGCTTGCCTGGAGGGTTGTTAACACAGTGTCCAAAGAAGGGCCAGAAGTATACAGAATGGTGTCATCTGCGTAGAGGTGGATCAGAGACTCACCAGCAGCAAGAGCGACCTCATTGATGTATACAGAGAAGAGAGTCGGTCCAAGAATTGAACCCTGTGGCACCCCTATAGAGACTGCCAGAGGTCCGGACAGCAGACCCTCCGATTTGACACACTGAACTCTATCAGAGAAGTAGTTGGTGAACCAGGCGAGGCAATCATTTGAGAAACCAAGGCTGTCGAGTCTGCCGATGAGGATGTGGTGATTGACAGAGTCGAAAGCCTTGGCCAGATCAATGAATACGGCTGCACAGTAATGTTTGTTATCGATGGCGGTTAAGATATCGTTTAGGACCTTGAGCGTGGCTGAGGTGCACCCATGACCAGCTCTGAAACCAGATGATATAGCAGAGAAGGTATGGTGAGATTTGAAATAGTCGGTAATCTGTTTGTTGACTTGGCTTTCGAAGACCTTAGAAAGGCATGGTAGGATAGATATAGGTCTGTAGCAGTTTGGGTCAAGAGTGTCCCCCCCTTTGAAGAGGCGGATGACCGCAACTGCTTTCCAATCTTTGGGAATCTCAGACGACACGAAAGAGAGGTTGAACAGGCTAGTAATAGGGGTGGCAACAATTTCGGCAGATAATTTTAGAAAGAAAGGGTCCAGATTGTCTAGCCAGGCTGATTTGTAGGGGTCCAGATTTTGCAGCTCTTTCAGAACATCAGCTGAACGGATTTGGGAGAAGGAGAAATGGGGAAGGCTTGGGCGAGTTGCTGTTGGGGGTGCAGTGCTGTTGACCGGGGTATGAGTAGCCAGGTGGAAAGCATGGCCAGCCGTAGAAAAATGCTTATTGAAATTCTCAATTATGGTGGATTTATCAGTGGTGACAGTGTTTCCTATCTTCAGTGCAGTGGGCAGCTGGGAGGAGGTGTTCTTATTCTCCATGGACTTTACAGTGTCCCAGAACTTTTTTGAGTTAGTGTTGCAGGAAGCAAATTTCTGCTTGAAGAAGCTAGCCTTGGCTTTTCTAACTGCCTGTGTATAATGGTTTCTAGTTTCCCTGAACAGCTGCATATCACGGGGGCTGTTCGATGCTAATGCAGAACGCCATAGGATATTTTTGTGTTGGTTAAGGGCAGTCAGGTCTGGGGAGAACCAAGGGCTATATCTGTTCCTGGTTCTAAATTTCTTGAATGGGGCATGTTTATTTAAGATGGTTAGGAAGGCATTTAAAAAAAATATCCAGGCATCCTTTACTGACGGGATGAGATCAATATCCTTCCAGGATACCCCCGGCCAGGTCGATTAGAAAGGCCTGCTCGCTGAAGTGTTTCAGGGAGCGTTTTACAGTGATGAGTGGAGGTCGTTTGACCGCTGACCCATTACGGATGCAGGCAATGAGGCAGTGATCGCTGAGATCTTGGTTGAAGACAGCAGAGGTGTATTTAGAGGGCAAGTTGGTTAGGATGATATCTATGAGGGTGCCCGTGTTTAAGGCTTTGGGGAGGTACCTGGTAGGTTCATTGATAATTTGTGTGAGATTGAGGGCATCAAGTTTAGATTGTAGGATGGCTGGGGTGTTAAGCATGTTCCAGTTTAGGTCGCCTAGCAGCACGAGCTCTGAAGATAGATGGGGGGCAATCAGTTCACATATGGTGTCTAGAGCACAGCTGGGGGCAGAGGGTGGTCTATAGCAGGCGGCAACTGTGAGAGACTTGTTTTTAGAGAGGTGGATTTTTAAAAGTAGAAGTTCAAATTGTTTGGGTACAGACCTGGATAGTAGGACAGAACTCTGCAGGCTATCTTCGCTGTAGATTGCAACACCGCCCCCTTTGGCAGTTCTATCTTGTCTGAAAATGTTGTAGTTTGGAATAAAAATTTCAGAATTTTTGGTGGTCTTCCTAAGCCAGGATTCAGACACAGCTAGAACATCCGGGTTGGCAGAGTGTGCTAAAGCAGTGAATAGAACAAACTTAGGGAGGAGGCTTCTAATGTTAACATGCATGAAACCAAGGCTATTACGTTTACAGAAGTTGTCAAAAGAGAGCGCCTGGGGAATAGGAGTGGAGCTAGGCACTGCAGGGCCTGGATTCACCTCTACATCGCCAGAGGAATATGGGAGGAGTAGAATAAGGGTGCGGCTAAAAGCAATAAGAATTGATCGTCTAGAGCGTCTGGAACAGAGAGTAAAAGGAGGTTTCTGGGGGCGATAAAATAGCATCAGGGTATAATGTACAGGCAAAGGTATGGTAGGATGTGAATGCAGTGGAGGTAAACCTAGGTATTGAGTGATGAAGAGAGAGATATTGTCTCTAGAAACATCATTGAAACCAGGAGATGTCATTGCATGTGTGGATGGTGGAACTAATAGGTTGGATAAGGTATAGTGAGCAGGACTAGAGGCTCTACAGTGAAATAAGCCAATAAACACTAACCAGAACAGCAATGGACAAGGCATATTGACATTAAGGAGAGGCATGCTTAGTCGAGTGATCAAAAGGGTCCAGTGAGTGGAGAGTTTGGTTGGGGGTCACAGCGATTTAGACAGCTAGCCAGGCCATCGGTAGCAAGCTAGCATAGGATGGAGGTCTGTTATTAGCCACCTCTTGCGTTCCGTCAGTAGATTAGTGGGGTTCCGTGTGGTAGAGGGGATTAATCCAAATCACACAACAACAAAAATAAAAACAATAGATATAGTTATAGAGGCCCAAGAAGAAAACATAATAATAATACAAATAAATAAATAAAATGTCCGATTGTCTATTCAGATAGCAGCCGGTAAGACAGCTAACGGTTAGCAGGCCGCAGATGGGCGTTCAGGTAACGTCGCGACGGAGGAGCCAGCCGGATAACTCCTTCGGGTAGATAACGTCGGCAGTCCAGTTGTGAAGGCCCGGTGGGGCTCCGCATAGGCAGCAAAATGGGTCCGGATAAGTGACTGCAGCCCAGGAGTGATTGATGGAACTCAGGAGTGATTGACGGAGCTGGCTAGCTCCGGAATAATTGATGTTTGCTCCGGAATCGACGAAAGCCGATAGATTTTCGAGCTAAAGGATAGCTGATGACCACAAACCGTGGTTAGCTGAATACTAACGATTTGCCAGTAAAGAAGCTAACTAGCTTCTGAACTAGCTTCCGATTAGCTTCTGGATTAGCTTCTGGGCTAGCTTCTGGCTAGCTTCTTGGAGTTTCTGGCTAGCTTCTTGGAGGATTACAGATTTGAGGTAAATAATACTTTTTTATAAATATAAATTGGTGAGGCGGGTTGCAGGAGAGTGTTTTGAAGATGAGTTGATGGAAATTTTAAAAAAATGTATGTGAAAAAAAGTTGTAAATATATATGTATATATAAATATATACGGGACACGACAAGACGACAAGACGAGGACAAAAGACGTCTGAACTGCTATGCCATCTTGGAAACTGCTGAGAGGGGAAATCACATTGACTCTGTAGAGAAATATACACCTGCTGACCAGCTGCCACAAAACTGATCACACATACACACACACACCTGAATATCTCTGTGTGTCATGGGCTTCACGGCTTAAATGGATCTGTTATAAGGCAGTGTGTGTGTGTGTGTGTGTGTGTGTGTGTGTGTGTGTGTGTGTGTGTGTGTGTGTGTGCGTGTGTGTGCGTGTGTTAGCTATCTGTGATAAACACTGTCCAGTGTGTGTAAGATTGCTTTGAGGTCCCTGGACGGGGGTTAATAATGACTTTCCCTACATTTAAGGTTCGGGTTCAGTTTAGGGATTAACTCTGAAATTGTAAGGTTAAGCATTAACTCTGAATGGTAAGGGTTAAGGTTTGGGATAGGCTGAAAACCTCAAAAACAACCTATTGCTGGATTCAAACTTGCAACCCTTGGAATCAGAGGCAGATGCTTACGCCCATCCGCTATCCCAGTCCACAATGCACTATCAAAACTAAAACCTACTTGAAGGGAACAGCGCTCACTGTTGCCCCTAGTGGACAGTTTCCACGTCATCTCCCAACGTCCTCAGACATGGATGGACGTTGAATACTGACTTGTATCACGAGTGACCTGGCTGAGATTGGGGTTAATAATGACTTTAAAAGAGAAGGACACAGGGAATTAACAGACAGATTTATCAGTCTATTGGAGGAAGGGAGAGAGAATAAGAGGTGACGGCCCTGTGTATTGATGGTAGGAGTAGGAGGAGGAGAGACGGACCAGGAGAGAAAAAATTGGGAAGAAAGTGAGAAGGAGCAGAGGAGAGCTGGGGGAATAACTGACCTCTTTCTACCTCACATCAAAAGGAGTAACAGAGAGCGATAGAGAGAGAGAATCTGAAGTCAAATGTCTGTTTGCTGACGATCTGGTACTTCTGTCTCCAACCACGGAGGGCCTACAGCAGCACCTACTGTAGATCTTCTGCACAGATTCTGTCAGACATAGGACCTGTCTCTCAATCTTAATAAGAAAAAATGGTGTTCCAAAAAAGGTCCAGTTGCCAGGACCACGAATACAAATTCCATCTAGACACCATTGCCCTAGAGCACACAAAAAACTATACATACCTCGACCTAAACATCAGCACCACAGGTAACTTCCACAAAATGGGACAAAAACCACACTGAGTGTCTGCATGCATGACCATATTAGAGACACATATTTCCCTCATTTTACACAGACCCACAAAGAATTCAAATTTTGACCAACTCCCGTATCTACTGGGTGCCATTACAGCAGCAATATGTGTGACCTTTTGACACAAGAAAAGGGCAAGCAGTGAAGAACAAACACCATTGTAAATACAACCCATATTTATGTTTATTTATTTTCCCTTTTGTACTTTAACTATTTGCACATTATTATAACATGGTAAATAGCCATAATATGACATTTGAAATGTGTGTATTCCTTTGAAACTTGTGAGTGTGATCTTTACCTTACATTTTGTATTGTTTATTTCACTTTGTTTGTTATCTATTTCATTTGCTTTGGCAATGTAAACATATGTTTCCTATGCCAATAAAACCCTTTGAATTTAATTGATTTGAGAGAGAGTGAGAGTGGGAGGGAGAGAGGGAGAGAGAGAGAGAGGTGGGGTTGTGTGTTGTTAGTCATCAATGAGAAAGATTACTACACATGTTTACCTCTCTTTTGCTTTCTCTCTCTCTCTAGAGGCCTCTAGCTCTCACTTTCTCTAGCCTATTTCTCCATCAGAAGAGGTCGTTCTCTCTTTCTGAGGATGTCCCACTCTCTCTCCCCTCTTTCTCTGCCATCCGTCTGTCCGCCCGTCCGTCCGTGGGATGTGTTAAAGCCAATCCCCTAATATAGGAAGCACTTATACATATTCATGATAGGAAGCTAGTAATTAGTGAACACCCCTCCCCACCGGACTCAGACACACACACGAACACACACATGCGAACACACACACGAACACGAACACACACACGTCGCCCTCATGCATATGGATAACCTTGGCCTTGCAATCAAAGACAGTGGCAGTGGAGGGCATTCCCCATTAACACACGCAGCCACGTTTGATGGCACAGATAACAGCCCTGCCACTCACACATACACGCACACTCCTGAGCATGCACAAACATGTAGACTCAGTATAGCCAGAGGGGAGAAGGGGATAGAGAGAAAGGATCTCTTTGGCTTTCTTCTCTCACATAGTGGTGAACCCACACACAAACACACTGGCAACCTAGCGTCATTATTGCATCAGGCATGAAAAGGCCCACTGAGGCCTGTTCAAGAGCCTACCCTCCACTCTGTATCCGACAGACCCCCCATCCCCCTAAAACACACACACACAGCATACACACATTCACATGGAGCACAGGAAACTCACACACGGACACATATTTTGCCAGTAGTGAAATACAACTGATCCCCCTCACTGTAGTCCAGAAGGTTGTAGTAGCCACATGGGATAAAGTGGCAATAAGAAATGTGTGTTATAGTGTTTGTGTGTAAGTGTGTGTGACGGAGTGTCCCCCGAACACTTACTGACTTCAAACAGAAAGACAGTTCGCAGCCAACAACACGAGTGGGGAGGATGAGAAGAGAGATGGAAAGAGGAGGGAGAGAGGGACATGTCTCACTCTTCTCTCTATCTTTTTTTACCCCCTTTTTCTCCCCAATTTCGTGGTATGGCTCTTGACCTTCATCTCTCCCGAGTCCGTTGGATACCACGAAATTGGGGAGAAAAAGGGGGTAAAAAAAGATAGAGAGAAGAGTGAGACATGTCCCTCTCTCCCTCCTCTTTCCATCTCTCTTCTCATCCTCCCCACTCGTGTTGTTGGCTGCAAACTGTCTTTCTATTTGAAGTCAGTAAGTGTTCAGGGGACACTCCGTCCTCCGAAACATAACCCAACCAAGCCGCACAGCGCGCATCCAACCCGGAAGCCAGCCGCACCAATGTGTCGGAGGAAACACTGTGCACCTGGCGACTTGGTTAGCGTGCACTGGACCCGGCCTGCCACAGGAGTCACTAGTGTGCGATGAGACAAGGATATCCCTATCGGCCAACCCCTCCCTAACCCGGACGACGCTAGGCCAAAGAGCCTGGGCTCGAACCCAGAGTCTCTGGTGGCACAGCTAGCACTGAGATGCAGTGCCTTAGACCACTGCACCACCCAGGAGGCCTCTTCTCTCTCTCTTAATACAGATCTCCATATGACAGAGTCTGGGAGAGAGGGAGGGACAGGAAGGTAGGGAGAAGTGAGAGAGGTAGAGACAAAGGAAGTAGGGAGAGAAGAGGAAGTGAAGGGAAGTAAAGAAGAAGTAGAAGGATGATGATGATGAAGTTTGTCACACACACTGTTCTGTTTTATTGGTACATGTCACGTAGAGTAGGCCAAAAGACTAAACTGAAAAACCTAACCTCTATCAAATAAAAAGATGTCGGAGCCGCAAAAGTACTTCTGTGCTTCTGGGTGTTTATTTACATAGTGAATCCGGAAGGGAAACAACAGTACTGCCATCCAAAGTATACATTATGGGGACAGCTTAAAAACAATGCTGCCCCATCAACAGCTCAATCCAAAATGGTTCCCCCCTTGAACTGAAAGAGAGGCTCCTTTTGTAGGGGAAGCCCCTCCCAGCAGAACATACCCAGCACTAATCAATTAAGCAATTACCTTTATCAAAGCCTACATTTTCCACTCAGCTTAACATAATGAATTATATACATTGCAACACGTTTCTCATGACACAATAAACCAATAGAACACATTTACAAAATCCCATCCCTACTGACATGGAGTCTCCCAATATGCCCATTCACATGAAGGAGCCATTCAGGACAGGCACTACAAAGCCAGCCCAATTGCCGTAGCTCTGATCCTTATCCCAGCATACCCGGAAGCTACAGAGATGGAGAGAGAGGAACAGAACCAAACAAACAACGAGCTCATCCATAACATTGATAAGTACAATAAACGTTGCTTAAATTAAACATGAACGCTTGTCTGTATATTCTTTATACCTTAAACTGTTACTGACGGGAGGTAAGACTAAAGTGTGTAATGTATGTACTAAAATAGAGAAATTAACTTGTGTGTCGACACACATTGTTAACATAGCTCATAACGGAGCAGGGAGGCGCAATGAATGTGTGTGTGTGTGTTAGTGTACCAAACATTCCCCGTGGCCAGTGTGTGTGTGTGTGTGTGTGTGTGTGTGTGTGTGTGTGTGTGTGTGTGTGTGTGTGTGTGTGTGTGTGTGTGTGTGTGTGTGTGTGTGTGTGTGTGTGTGTGTGTTTGGGTGTGCGCATCACTCTATTTGATGCCCGGTAGAAAACATCTAAGAGTTTTCCCTGATGGAAGAAATCTCACCCTCAGGCTCTTAGCCTCACCCTAAAACCTTACACCTGACTCACAGACAGACAGGGATATGTCCAACTGTCTGAGACATCTAGACAGAGGAAAGGAAAAGGAGAATGTAAATCTCAAACTCACCTTTCATCTCCCTCTGTTCTTCACAACTTTGGTATAGACGGAAGGGGAGGGGAGGGAGAAAAGAAGAGAGGGAGGAGAGGGTGTACAGACAGGGATTAGGAGTGGATATTCATCCCACACACACGCACACACACACACAAAGCTCTCTGACCAGCCGTATCACCGGGCTGTGTTTAAATATGTAATCTAAGTGCTCTATAAGGGGTATTGTGCTCCTCTCCTAAAGGCTGGGCAGGGAGATTAAACCTCAGGTCATTAGAGCTTCATAAAGCACTATTCTTCTATCAGGAATCCCCTCATATTCTCCTCCTGATGAGTCTGGTCTGTACCACACACACACACTTGAACACATACACACACAGATGCACATACTCGGAACCAGGCACATACACACATGCACGCTCACACAGATTTGGGTTTTATTCAGCAGGTGAAAGGAAGGCTGTTGGGATGACAATGCCAGCCCCATTCCCCATTCTAGAGAGAAAGGAGCCGGCAACGGAACGAGAAGGGGAAAATAGGTCACCAGGATGGGAGCGCCCTATTTTGGAGAAAAAGAGAAAGAAAAGCGATGATGAATGAAATGAACTGAAGCATCTGGAATGTTCTCTTTCTGCCTCCTCACTCTCTTTTCCTCTTTTAATTTTGTCAGTTGTCCCTTAAACACAGATCTAGAATCAGATAACCCTAGACCTAGCCATCAGAGGGATGAAAACATACCTGACCCTGGCTCAGTGGTTATAGGTAACTTCTAATATGAGCCACTAAGCAGAAGAGTCACCTCTCGCTACCTGCGCCGACAGATAGGCCTGTGCTCAGGGGGTTATGATGAAAAGGCAGGAGAATACCAACTAGCTTCAGAAACAGACGGTCATCCATGTTTCTCAAACCATTTTAAAGTTGATGCAAAAGTCCAATTTTGAAGTGTTTAAGGTTAAGTTTAGGCATTAACCCCTGAATTCCCCCCCCCCAAAAAAAAATCTATCACTGGATTCGAACTTGCAAACTTTGGAATCAGAGCCAAATGTTTTAGCCATCCACCATCCCCGTCCACAACACCCTAGCAAAACCAAAACCTACTTGAAGGTAACAGCACTCACTGTTGCCCCTAGTGACCTGTTTTGACATCATCACCCGACGTCCTCAATCATGGATGGACGTCGAATACTGACCTGGCTGTAGAATACAGAGCAAAAACATGTATCATCCTTATTCACACAATTGCACAAACTCGATTCCGAAGTCATTCAGAAGTAGTCACCGTGTGGTAGGTCTCACATAAGAACATGCTCTCACAGTCTCAAGGAGAATTAGATGTTTATCCACGTTTGTCCTCTAATGTCATGTTTCTCCTCCTGCTCAGTATAGTTTATTTTCACCAAACGTCAAACTTTTAGGTTGCTCCAAACGTTACATTTAGAAGGTTAAGGGTTAAGGTTTTGGATAGGTAAAAAAAAAGGGGGGGGGGAAATGAATGTCCACCACCTGGGATCCAATCTGATGGGATTACACCCATCTACAACCATGTCCACAACGCCCTAGCAAAACCCAAGCTTACTTGATGGTAATAGCGCTCACTGTTGCCCCAAGTGGCTGGTTTTTGAAGGCATTTCCCAACGTCCTCAGGACACGTATAGACATCCAATTTCAAAGTCACTCTTGAGCGATCTGCCTGTGCACAAACCCAGACTGTGATGATAATATAAGGGTGAGAATTGGATGTTCGTCATTGATTAGTAATGCCTGACCTGTGTCTATGAACTCCTGTCTGTCACATGAACTGATTGAGATGGTGTGTCACGTCCTGTTGCGCTCCGTATGCTCTCCACTCTCCAAACCCTCCAAACAGCGCATTCAAATAACAATGTATCTTGGCTGTTATTCAACTGCTACTTCGGAGGTTGGCATTTATTGGGATGAGTCTTTATCCTTGAGGCAGAACTGAGCGATTTCCGCTAGATGGACCAGCTGCAAAGTCAAAATTGGCTATATTGTAAAAATGTATAAAAACACAAATGTAAGGTTAGGGGTAGGCATTACGGTTAGTAGTGTAGTTAAGGTTAGGGTTAAGATAAGGGTTAGGTTTAAAATAAGATGTGCTGTGCCAGCTAGTGACCACTCTTCAGAGCTGCCTCCAGAACAAGATTCATGACAAACACAAACCTGCTGTTACTTCACCAGAATACTAGGAGCACACACAGACACTGTATTATTCACACATACATGCAAACAATTACACACACAAATACACATACAAGCATGCGTACAAACACACAGATCTTACAGACACCATCAAACACACACGCATAAACTCCGCTATACACACAAACACACACTCATGCTTGAAGGGGTTTGTTTACGGATGTGTGTATTTATAGAAACAGTACTGCATCAAAAGCCCATGCTGTAGAGGAACACAGAAGGCCTTACTATAAACATGGATAGTCTGCACACACACACACATTTGTCTGTGATTGCTACATTAATATGGATATTGTGCACACTTACTCCAAATGCTACTAACTAGCCAGCGGGTGTGTCATAGTGAGGGAGCCAAGTGTCTCCTTCTGATGTGGTTCTGAGTTCAATTACAACAACTTCCTGTTGACAGTCTCAGCTCCTCTTTTAATCACACACATGATGAAATGATCAGACACAACATACCTCATATTGGTTGCACGATCTCAACTATTCTGTAATCAAACAACACAATCAAATGTTAATTCTTCATCTTCTTCCTGCACTTTGACTGACAAATATGATATGTGATAATCTAGGTTAAGACATTTGTATTGTCTTCCTCCTGTGACACTTCTTTGAAGTGTTGTGCTGAGCGCTCACTCCAAGGCCAGCATAGCCAGTCTGCTTCTCCAAACACCATAAACACGAACAGACTGTGAACACATGGCATTTCTACACTGTTCACTGGCTGTCTGCTGTTAGACAAGACGGAAGATGTCTCAGGATCGAGGCAGGGAAAGAGAGAGAGAGAAATAGAGGAGAAATACAAAAATGAAAAATCTGATTCCCATTTCTCAGGTGGAAGGGTAAAGCACATCCAAAGACCAGTGGAACTCTTCAAATGTCACCTCATTACCTAGGCTCACACACACCCCACCCATGTGAATGTCCACATACACACCAGACACACGCAGTCTTTATCTGCCCAGTCCTATGCTTTTCTGATCAGACTACAATTGGAAGTAGTACTAGGTGGTAATACAAGTCTTATTGTGTGTCTGTCAGTCAGAAGACTATAGCAGCCTTCAGAACACGGAGAGAAAATGAAGGGCGGCTACAAAAGGAACAGTCAACCTGAGAATGCTGTTCAATAGTCTCACAGACCCGTTCACTTGAGCATCTGAATGCTTTAGCATAATTAAGACTTTCAGCTCCTCGAATGATACAATGAATGAATGATGTAGATGAAGTCAGTGTTGAAAGAGATGTAAACAAAGAGCAAGAGGTGAACTCCCATGATTTGGTTGATGCTTCTCCTTGAGAATCCATCTCATTGTCTCGTCAGACTGATCAAAACTTAAGGGCAGAATAGAGCAACACAGTCAGACAATCATTCCTACCGTTGTGATCTTGGGACTATAAAGTTATATCTAAGCAAAGCCTAGTTCTGAGATATTGAGCATCAAAGTTTTCACATCCCAGATCTCAGAACTGTTTTGCAATGAATTCTTCTTTCATTACCCATAAAGGTCCACACCTTAAAGGTACCTAAAGTGCAGGATATAACATCCTAAGACATTTTAAGACATGGAGAGACTGGCAACAACAGAAAAACACATTTTGAATTACATACCTACAGTAGAAAAGAGGTGAATATCTTTCTAATCATGTCTTTAATAATAATAATAATAATAGCAACTTACACTCATTGGAGCCAATTATACGCACTGGAGTATTTGCCATAGGCTTTTGAAAAAGTACCTGCGAATAGGCTACCAGTGTGGCAAGAGCCACCAACTGCTGCTAAGCTTTCTTGACTTGAACATTTTTGCCAACACATGGCTAACCTTTGTTTAACCAGCTAAACAGCTGCTCTTCACAGGAAATGTATTTGCAGTTACCTTTCTAGCTAATAGGCTATATTAGAGGTTACAATTCCTCCAGTTATAATGTGGATTCGTCAAAATACTGAAATCATTCTGGAATCATTATCATTCACCAGATGTTAAGAGAAGACAACCGATTATTATTATTTTTTGCTAACATATTATGGGGGTCCCTGGGTCGCGGTTCTCTGGGAGGGCGTCCATGGGAAAGAAAAGGTTGAAGACACCTGCACTAAAATGACAGCATAGCTCTGAATGAGTAAACTGATTGCTAGTTATCAATAAAATGAAATACTCATTCCATGGAGGTTTTTGTATTGATATAGAAGAAGACAAAAACAGCAATGCCTCTCCGATGGGCCTAAAACATTCTCTAAGGCACACCTGTATATCAGAAGAACTTAAGAACTTAAGTTATGGCCATTCTTCTGAAAAGTGATTGCAAAGGAAGACAAGAACCTATGATATGAATAATAAAGGACTTGGGACTTTAAGGTTCTATCTGCCAAATGTATAGTTTTAAGTCCCGGATCTCAGAACTGTTTTTTATGTCTTCCTCTTTCATGACTCAATAAGTGCATCATCTTACATACAATTATTTATTGACAGCTCAGGATTGTGTGATTGGATTGTAGATAGAACCTTATAGCATCAAGTTCAAAGGTGTTTGCACAGGTAGAACGTTCTATATACTTTCTATATACTTTATCCCAAATCTTACTTGTGAAGGATCACCTAAAGAGCAACTCTATGTGAATAACTCATTTTTTAAACCAAAATGTCAGATAGAACCTACAGTCCCATGGTCTTGAAATCGAGAGATTGGGAGTATACGGTCCTAGTTGTAAAAACATGATTCAGAAATAATTGGCTTTAAGCCATATTTGTGATCATTGTTGAGTGGTCCCTGCAGCGTACCATCGCAAATATGTCATTGGAACAGTAGCAACAGAACGTATGATGCGACAAACATGTCTAAACAGCAGTGTTGTCAGAAAAGCATCTAAACAATGTTTTGTACTGGTGGGAAATAAAGCTCTTCACAACTTTATTCCACAGTTTCACCTTTTATTGTAAAGATAAATGTGAACTTCATCATTCAAGCATCACACATCCACAGCCAAACTCATTCCATAAACCAGACTAAATAACAGGTAGCGCTGACAAAAAAATAAAACATAAGTTAACTAACATAACTAACAGCTAGAATTGTTTACAATATACTTCATCTCTGGTGAGCACAAGGGAGAAATGTAATACTGTTCAGAAAAGAGATGCGTGTCAGCTAAGCTAACAGCAGTTCAATTCGTTATGATGACAGCCATGTTTGTTTATGTTTGACTAGCGAAAACTCCCTAATCCCAGAATGCCATTCACTATAAGACGCAAATAAGCAAAGTCAAAGTCAAAGATGGCTGTGCCCATTGCCTGAAAAATATTAGCTTAGTTTGGCCGCTTTTCAGCATATTACAAATCTTCCATGTACTTTGTTGCAGTGTATACAAGTACCGGAGCACATGATTTGACAAGTCATTTACAGTTTTTGACAAATCACAAAGCAAATCAAATGTATCACCTCACAGATCATTGCCCCAAATAAAAGCCTACTGCCTACCCTTACAAAATTGTCAAGTTGAAACAAAGCCTATAGATAATTAGCAGGCAACGTAGCATGCTTTGGTTTGAGGGCAGCGCTGGTTAACTGTCCTGTTGTGTAACAATCACATTTTGGAACAGTGAGTGCATTCTGACATCATGCACATAAAAAAACTTGCTGGGGCGACTGTTAGAGATATTTGGAACTCACGCTTGAAAAGGTTCAAGTTCCTAACCCTTATTGGTTTGAATGGTGTCAGTCAATTTTATATTGTATTCTTTTGAACTTAACAACATGAATGGGGGTATTTAGAGTACTATACAGCTAGAGAACATTGAACAGAACAAAGCTATGTTAATAACTAATAACAAATACAAATGCAGAGAGAACCTTATAGTTCCACAGTCTCAAAATGTAATTTCCCTCACTACAGAATACATTACAGAATAGACAGTAGCGTATACCACATGGTTTTCTTCTGCATCCATTATGTTGTGGGTGTAGGTTGTAGGTCATATTTTTAACAAATACCATATTTTTAACAAATTACTATCATGAGTAATAGATTCATTTCATCAAAATGACCATTTGATAATATGGTGTTACTGTACTGTAGTGTCTTCCAACCAAACCAAAATTGCTACCCAGAAGCTGACTGTCAATAGCACTAAAGCAGATAGGCTCAGCTCTGGAGGTGACAGATAGTTCAGGTGTCAGGGAAGGTGATGTCATGCCAGGCGGACAAGAAGGACAAGAAGCTACGAAGCTACGCTACATGGGCTGAGATAGAGTACAGGCTGTGGATCCATCACTCACACACAGGTAACAACTGGAATCCTGCTTCATTCTAAACCTCTAAATAGGTTTCACAATGTGGGATTGAGAAGAAGACTCAGAGAGAGATAGAGAGACTGAGAGTGTGAGTGAGAGACAGGGAAAGAGAGAGAGAAAAAAGAGGAGGATGTTAACTAAATTCTGGTAAACTGCACCTGCAGGGATCTCCTCCTAATAATGACCAGACACTGCTTACAGCGTGTGTGTGTGTATGGGTATGTGTGTGTGTGTGTGTCTACTTGCATGTGTGTGTCTCCCACACTGCTGATAATTGAATAGAGACACAGTGTTCATTATGCCTCAAGCACCCTAGCAAAGGAAATATCTCATGAATACATTTTCTGCGTCTGTCGCATATTTCAGTTGTTCAAGTCTCTCTCTTTTCCTTTTTCCCCCTTTTCCCCCTGGGGCTCGAGGGAAGGATGCACTCGTTGACAAACTTTGAGAATAATATGGTTAAGTGGTCTAATATAAACTGCAAAAATAAATACTTAATCTACATGCAGGAGGGCAATAGCAGTGTGGAATGAAAGCCCAAATGAACTTGGAGAGAGAGGGGTGGGGGTGCGGGCGGGGGGTGGCACATAGGGAGGGATCACAGAGAAATGAGACAGAGACAGACAGAGTAGCCAGCAGAACAGCCCACCTCAGCTCCCGAACAAAAGTCTCGACACCACAGCAAAACAGTCCACCCCAGACCCTGACCATAGCCTCGACATCACAGGGGGACAGTCCACCCCAGACCCTGACCATAGCCTCGACATCACAGGGGGACAGTCCACCCCAGACCCTGACCATAGCCTCGACATCACAGCAAAACAGTCCACCCCAGACCCTGACCATAGCCTCGACATCACAGGGGGACAGTCCACCCCAGACCATAGCCTCGACATCACAGGGGGACAGTCCACCCCAGACCCTGACCATAGCCTCGACATCACAGCGGGACAGACAAATGAAGAACCCGTAGCCCAGAGGACCTCTGAGCACCCCGTCTGAGCACCCCCTCTGAGCACCCCCTCTGTCAGCCACCCTGACAGCCCTCCTGACAACCCCCTCTGAGCACCCCCTCTGTCAGCCACCTTGACAGCCCTCCTGACAACCCCCTCCACACCCACTGAGGACAAACACAAGATACAGATTGTACTCCTTATGGACTCAAAACGGGAAATATATACAATAAAAAAAATGTTTTCTACGAAACACAGTGTGTCTAAACTCTGGTGTCCAAACACCCAGCGCACCCCAGACCTTCTGTCTGAGGACCAACTAGGTTCACCTAGCCACATAATCATACACACAGGCACAAACGACCTGAGAGCCCAGCAGGAAAGGGTGGCCACAGCACTCAAATGAGTGATATGCACAAGTGGTTATATCCACCCTGCTACCATACAGCAGGTAAAAGCAAGTAATGTCCCTCAAAACCAAATGTTTACCTGGCCCACCACTCCACCCTGGACTTGAACAGCCTTTATGACCAGGTCCACCTATACAAGGCAGCATTGCTCACCTTCTCCCGGACCCTAAAGGACATCCCTCTAAAATGCAGCCCCAACACTTCACACAGGAGCAATAGATCAATAGACGCCCAGAACTGCGGGACCTGAGGTCATCTGCCTTTGGCCTGAAGAAATCGTAAATACAGCCATTGTCATCCTACAAGAAACCTGGTATAGAGGAGAGTAGTTCCATCCACCAAACTACCAGGTGTGAAACAGGGAAGAGACTAAGGGGGTATTCTAATTTGGTATAGAGCAGATCTAACCCACTCCATTAAATTAGTCAAAACAGGAACATTTTACATTTGGTTAGAAATTCAAAAGGAAATTATCTGAAGGCTAGGGGTTCCGCTATATTGATATCCAAAAATCACAGTTTACATTGGCGCGTTATTTTCAGTAATGTTGTGCCTCGAAAACTTATGGCAAATTTGCAGAGAGCCACATCAATTTACAGAAATACTCATCATAAATGTTGATAAAAGATACAAGGCCGGCGCAGTGGTCTCAGGCACTGCATCGCAGCACTAGCTCTGCCACCAGAGACTCTGGGTTTGAGCCCAGGCTCTGTCGCCGCCGGCGACAGGTCAATGGGGCAATGGGGTGACGCACAATTGGACCTGCGTCGTCCGGGTTAGGGAGGGTTTGCCCGGGATATCCTTGTCTCATTGCGCACTGCGCCCGGCCTCCTTTGGCAGGCCGGGCGCAGTGCACGCTGACCAGGTCGCTAGGTGCACAGTGTTTCCTCCGACACATTGGTGTGGCTGGCTTCCGGGTTGGATGCGCGTTGTGTTAAGAAGCAGTGCGGCTTGGTTGGGTTGTGATTCGGAGGATGAATGGCTCTCGACCTTCGTCCCTCCCAAGCCCGTATGGGAGTTGTAGCGATGAGACAAGATAGTAACTACTAACAATTGGATACCACGAAATTGGGGAGAAAAAGGGGGTAAAATTTAAATTCTTTAATTTTAAATAAAAAAAAAGATACAAGTGTTATGCATAGAATTAAAGATATACTTCTCCTTAATGCAACCGCAGTGTCAGATTTCAAAAAAGCTTTACGGAAAAAACATACCATGCAATAATCTGAGTACAGCGCTCAGCCACAAAAACAAGCCATACAGATACACGCCATGTTGTGGAGTCAGTGAAAGTCAGAAATAGCGTTATAAATATTCACTTACCTTTGATGATCTTCATCAGAATGCACTCCCAGGAATCCCAGTTCCACAATAAATGTCAGTTTTGTTCGATAAAGTTCATCTTCATGTCCAAATACCTCCTTTTTGTTAGCGCATTTAGTTCACCAATCAAAATTCACAAGGCGCGGGCAAGTCCAGACGAAAGTCCAGACGAAAAGTAAAAAAGGCTCTATTACAGTTTGTAGAAACATGCCGAACTATGTATAGAATCAATCTTTAGGGTGTTTGTATCATAAATCTTAAATAATGTTTCAACCGGACAATTCCTTTGTCTTTAGAAATGAAAAGGAACGCAGCTCACTCTCACGGCCGCACGCGTGACTTAGCTCATGGCATTCTGCCAGACCCCTTAGTCAAACAGCTCTTAGTCGCTCCCCCTTCATAGTAGAAGCCTGAAACAAGGTTCTAAAGACTGTTGACATCTAGTGGAAGCCTTAGGAAGTGCAATATGACCCCATAGACACTGTATATTGGATAGGAAATGACTTGAAAAACTACAAACCTCAGATTTCCCACTTTTCGAGTTCTGTTATACTCACAGACATCATTCAAACAGTTTTAGAAACTCCAGAGTGTATTCTATCCAAATCTTAGCTTATGTGCCATGAGTAGCAGGCAGTTTACTCTAGGCATGCTTTTCATCCGAACGTGAAAAAACATGTTTGACATGTTTATGAACTTTACAGATACAATTTGTATTTTTTGTCTGATTGTTTTCACTGAGTTTGACCCTGTGGATTACTGAAGAAAACGCGAGGTTTTTGGATATAAAGAGACTTCATTGAACAAAAAGAACATTTATTAAGTAAATTAATGTCTTCTGATTGCCACCATATGAAGATCATCAAAGGTAAGGGATTAATTCTATCTCTATTTCAGAGTTTTGTAACGCTTCTGCTTGGCTGGTTACTGTTTGTAATAATTTGTCAACTGGGCTATGTTCTGAGCTAGGTATGTTCTGGGATAGGTATGCTTTCGCCGAAAAGCATTTTATAAATATGACACTGTGGTTGGTTTAAGAAGAAGTTCATCTTTAAACATATGTAAAATATGTTTTGTTTTCTGAATTTTTATAATGAGCATTTCTGTAATTGAATTTGGCGCTCTGCAACCTCACTGGATGTTGGCCAGATGGGACGCTAGCGTACCACATGCCCTAGAGAGGTTAACTACCATGGAATATGCGTCAACAGCAACCATGGTAATATCCTCTGCATTATCATAAACAGCAGACTCGTACATTTCGTCAGTGAAAACAATGTACTGGGCAAATGTCAAATTGGATTTTAACCAAATTATCGTACGACACCCTGCACACCCTAATTGACAAATTAACAATCCGAAACAAAGGCAAAGTCTTCTCATGCTTTGTTGATTTCAAAAATCAATTTGGCATGAGGGTCTGCTATACAAATTGATGGAAAGTGGTGTTGGGGGAAAAACTTCTGTCACCAACCAAGGAGGGCCTACAGCAGCACCTAGATCTTCTGCACAGATTCTGCCAGACCTGGGGCGTGACAGTAAATCTCAGTAAGACCAAAATAATGGTGTTCCAAAAAATGTCCAGTTGCCATGACCACAAATACAAATTCTATCTAGGCACCATTGCCATAGAACACATAAAAAACAATACATACCTTGACAGCAGCACAATTAGACCCAACCAAAACATGAGAAAACAAAAAGGTAATTACAACCATTTCCACAACGTTACAACACTGTATATGTACATAATACTACATTTGTAATAGCTTTATTCTTTTGGGACTTCTGTGAGTTTAATGTTTGCAGTTCATTTTTATTGTTTATTTCACTTTTATGTATTATCTACTTCACTTGCTTTGGCAATGGTAACAGATGTTTCCCATGCCAATAAAGCCACTTAAATTGAAATGTTATTTAATTGACAGAGAGGGAGGGACAGACAGAGCAAGAGGGAAGGAGAGAGAGAGAGAGAGAGAGAGAGAGAGAGAGAGAGAGAGAGAGAGAGAGAGAGCGCCAAATAACCAAATCGCAAACCTATGGGTTGGCCCTGGCTAAATGCTGACTGAGTGAGAGACTAGGTGAGCATTATTTCACTGGTGTAAATAAAGATTAGAACATGAAAACAGCGGCAGGAGGCAGGAGAGGGCAAAAAGACAAAGAGGCTTTATACAAATAGAATTAACAGGCAACCTGGGACATTGTAATGAGATGTTTATTACATTGGCGCACACACACAGACACACACAGGTCTTGTTGCAGAGAGCTTGCCAGGGCTCAATGGTGAACAGGATGCATTATAGAAAGAAAGGGAGGGAGAGAGAGAGACGGAAACAGCTCAAGGCCCATTGTTGTGGGAGGCTAATTAATTTGTTTGTGTGATGGCTTTCCTTGGCATCGCTGACTGCCAAAACAATACTGATAACCCATCACCTCACTGGAGACATGGGAACTTCCTCCCTCCACACAGGGATGGCAACTCACCCTCTAGGTCTCTCTCGCTCATGCTGTGACTATTTTACGGTCTCGCATGCTCTTCCTCACACGTTTTCCCTAAGACATGATCTCTCTCCCTCTCTCTCTCTCTCAATTTCAATTTTTTTTAAGGGCTTTATTTGCATGGGAAACATATGTTAACATTGCCAAAGCAAGTGAAATTGACAATAAACAAAAGTGAAATAAACAATACAAAAGTTAAACATTGCACTCACAAAAGTTCCAAAATACATTTCAAATGTCATATTATGTATATATACAGTGTTGTAATGATGTGCAATAGTTAAACTACAACATGGAAAAGAATTAAACATAAATATAGGTTGTATTTACAATGGTATTAGTTCTTCACTGATTGACCTTTTCTTGTGGCAACAGGTCACACATATTGCAGCTGTGATTGCACACTGTGGTAATTGAATGTGTTTTCAAATTCTTTGTGGGTCTATTATATAGTTAAAGATGTCCTTAATTTTGGGTCAGTCACAGTGGTCAGGTATTCTGCCACTGTGTACTCTCTGTTTAGGGCCAAATAGCATTCTAGTTTGCTCAGTTTTTCTGTTGTAAATTCCAATGTGTCAAGTAATTATATGTTTTGTTAGCTCATGATTTGGTTGGGTCTAATTGTGTTGCTGTCCTGGGGCTCTGTGGCGTCCTGGCAAAGGTGGGTACTGATCCCTTGTAGAGGTAGATCTGGTTGTAAAGTGTGGTGGGCCAGGCAGACGTTAGGGTTTGAGTTTCTCTCTCTGTCTCTCTCTCTCGTACACACATGTACTATAACTCCTTTCCTTTATTTTGTCCGAGGTTATCATTCTTGAGCTTTCAAATGATTCCATTGTGATGAAACTCAAATGCACACAGCAGAAACACGAGGGCTCACTGCAGTCCTGAATTGAATTTTTATTTTGTTGATGGTCACAAAATGACTTTGTTATAGAGAGAGGAAGAAAACCATCTGTCCGCTTCACGCACCAAATAGCCTACACGCCAATCGCCAGATGCTTTCGGGAACAGACAGAAAAAGTGAATGTTCAGCTGAGGCAAAAGGGAAAGAGAAAGAGAAAGGGGGATACCTAGTCAGTTGCACTACTGCATTCAACTGAAATGTGTCTTCTCCATTTAACACAACCCTTCTGAATCAGAAAAGGACAATGTTGGAGTTTAATTCCAAAAAATTGCTAATTTTGTATTTATTTTGTATTTAACCTTTATTTAACCAGGTAGGCAAGTTGAGAACAAGTTCTCATTTACAATTGTGACCTGGCCAAGATAAAGCAAAGCAGTTCGACACATACAACGACACAGAGTTACACATGGAATAAACAAACATACAGTCAATAATACAGAAGAAAAATAAGTCTATATAGAATGTCAGCAAATGAGGTGAGATAAGGGAGGTAAAGGCAAGGCCATGGTGGCGAAGTAAATACAATATAGCAAGTAAAACACTGGAATGGTAGATTTGCAGTGGAAGAATGTGCAAAGTAGAAATATAAATAATGGGGTGCAAAGGAGCAAAATAAATTAATATATTAATAAATACAGTAGGGGAAGAGGTAGTTGTTTGGGCTAAATTATAGATGGGCTATGTACAGGTGCAGTGATCTGTGAGCTGCTCTGACAACTGGTGCGTACAGGTCGCAGTGGTGGGTAGTATATGGGGCTTTAGTGACAAAACGGATGGCACTGTGATAGACTGCATCCAATTTATTGAGTAGGGTATTGGAGGCTATTTTGTAAATGACATTGCCGAAGTCGAGGATCGGTAGGATGGTCAGTTTTACGAGGGTATGTTTGGCAGCATGAGTGAAGAATGCTTTGTTGTGAAATAGGAAGCCAATTCTAGATTTAACCTTGGATTGGAGATGTTTGATGTGAGTCTGGAAGGAGAGTTTACAGTCTAACCAGACACATAGGTATTTGTAGTTGTTCACATATTCTAAGTTAGAACCATCCAGAGAAATGATGCTGGACGGGTGGGCAGATGCAGGCAGCGATCAGTTGAAAAGCATGCATTTAGTTTTACTTGTATTTAAGAGCAGTTGGAGGCCACGGAAGGAGAGTTGTATGGCATTGAAGCTCGTCTGGAGGGTTGTTAACCTGTTTGGGATAGGGGGCAGCATTTTCACGTTTGGATGAAAAGCGTACCCAGAGTAAACTGCCTGCTACTCAGTCCCAGTTGCTAATATATGCATATTATTGGTAGATTCTCTGGTAGACACATTATTGGTAGACACTCTGAAGTTTCTAAAACTGTTTGAATGATGTCTGTGAGTATAACAGAACTCAAATGGCAGGTGAAAACCTGAGAAAAATCCAACCAGGAAGTGGGAAATCTGAGGTTTGTAGTTTTTCAACTCTTGGCCTATCGAATACACAGTGTCTATGGGGTCAAATTGCACTTCCTGCGGCTTGTCAACAGTCTTTAGAACCTTGTTTGATGCTTCTACTGTGAAGGAGGGGGGAATGAGGGCTCTTTGAGTCAGTGGTCTAGCAGAGTGCCACGAGCTGGTGACGGGTGTTCACGTGATAGTTAGCTTGAGTTCCATTGCATTTCTGAAGACAAAGGAATTCTCCTGTTGGAACATTATTAAAGATTTATGTTAAAAACATCGTAAAGATTGATTCTATGCTTAGTTTGACATGTTTCTACGGACTGTAATGGAACCTGTTGACTTTTCTTCTGATCCTAGTGATTGCGAGTCATGAATTTGGAATACTGGGCTGAACGCGCAAACAAAAAGGAGGTATTTGGACATAAAGATTAACTTTATCGAACAAATCAAACATTTATTTGTGGAACTGGAATTCCTGGGAGTGCATTCTGATGAAGATCATCAAAGATAAGTCAATATTTCTAATGCTATTTCTGACTTCTGTTGACTCCAACATGGCAGATATCTGTTTGGCTTGATTTGTTGTCTGAGCGCCGTACTCAGATTATTGCATGGTTTGCTTTTCTGACACAGCGGTTGCATTAAGGAGAAGTATATATTTAATTCTGTGAATAACACTTGTATCTTTTATCAATGTTTATTATGAGTATTTCTGCAAATTGATGTGGCTCTCTGCAAAATCACTGGTTGTTTTGAAACCAAAACATTACGTGCCAATGTAAACTGAGATTTTTGGATATAAATACGCCTTTTATCGAACAAAACATACATGCATTGGGTAACATGAAGTCCTATGAGTGTCTTCTGATGAAGATCATCAAAGGCTAGTGATTAATTTTATCTATATTTTTGCTTTTTGTGACTCCTCTCTTTGGCTGGAAAAATGGCTGTGTGTGTTTTCGTGACTAGGCTCTGACCTAACATAATCATATGTTGTGCTTTCACTGTAAAGCCTTTTTGACATCGGACACAATGGGTAGATTAACAAGAAGTGTATCTTTCATTTGGTGTATTGCACTTGTTAATGTATAAAAGTTACATACTTCGAAAAAATATTTTTGAATTTCGCACGCTGCCTTTTCAGCGGAATGTTGTCGAGGCGTGCTGCTGGCAGAACCCCTAGCCATAAGAAGTTAACTTCTTGGATATAGGGGGCGCTCTTTTAATTTATGGATAAAAAAACGTTCCCGTTTTAAACAAGATATTCTGTCACGAAAAGATGCTCGACTATGCATATAATTGACCGCTTTGGAAAGAAAACACTCTGACGTTTCCAAAACTGCAAAGATATTGTCTGTGAGTGCCACAGAACTAATGCTACAGGCGAAACCAAGATGAAATTTCATACAGGAAGTGCCCCAGATTTTGAATGCTCTGTGTTCCAATGTCTCCTTATATGGCTGTGTATGGGTCACGAATGAGCTTAGACTTTCTGTCGTTTCCCCAAGGTGTCGACAGCATTGTGACGTATTTGTAGGCAAATCATTGGAAGATTGACCTTAAGAGACTACATCTACCAGGTGGCCGCTTGGTGTCCTCTGTCGCAATTATTGCGTAATCTCCAGCTGCGTATCTTTTTCAGTTTGCTTCGAGGAGAAACACAGCTGCCACGAATGATGTATCATCGAATAGATATGTGAAAAACACCTTGAGGATTGATTCTAAACAACGTTTGCCATGTTTCTGTCGATATTATGGAGTTAATTTGGTAAAAAGTTCGACGTTGTAGAGACTGCATCTTCAGATTTTCTTCTTAGCCAAACGTGATGAACAAAACGGAGTGATTTCTCCTGCACAAATAATATTTTTGGAAAAAACGAACATTTGCTATCTAACTGAGAGTCTCCTCATTGAAAACATCCGAAGTTCTTCAAAGGTAAATTATTTTATTTGAATGCTTTTCTTGTTTTTGTGGAAATGTTGCCTGCTGAATGCTAGGCTTAATGCTATGCTAGCTATCAATACTCTTACACAAATGCTTGTGTAGCTATGGTTGAAAAGCATATTTAGAAAATCTGAGATGACAGTGTTGTTAACAAAAGGCTAAGCTTGTGAGTGAATATATTTCTTTCATTTCATTTGCGATTTTCATGAATAGTTCATGGGAATGAGCTTGAGGCTATAATTACGCTCCCGGATACGGGAGCAGTGCCGTTTGAGATGATTGTGAAGCGCTAAAAAACTTTGACAGTCACAAGATGGGGACTTCAAATGGGCCTATGGCAAGTCAAGCGAACTTTAGCCACAGGTTAAATGAAAACTGAAATCTGGACAGTGACTGTAGGTCTTTAGCCTCTCACACAGTCTTAATATTAACTCCTGCAGAATTAAGCATTTCTTGCAGTAAAATTATACACCAAATGTACATTTTGACTCGGGAACAGGAGTCGAGAAATATGATTTATTTCTTTCAGAATCTTGAGAGAATGTGAAAGCGAAGTTAGGGACCTTCTGTAGAGATGCAATCTTTATCAGCAACATAAAAGCTGATAGTATTTCAACCACATAAAATATGCATCCGAGCAGAACTGAAATCTTATAAGAAACAGGTTGGGTCATATTCACAGCTTTCCATTTCCTTACGGATGTCATTTAGAATTTTTTTCTGTTCAGTTATTGCATTTCCTCCCCCTTCCTTAAACGTCTTTGCTCCTCAAAAGAAGCATAGTCAACAGAAAACTTTGCCAATGTCAACTAGATCGAAGTATTAATTCTATAATTTATGACATTATTCTGGTGAGCAAGGGTTTATTTAGTCTTCCAGGGCAACATATAATGGCAGAAAAGAAGATGCATGTATCTAATTATAGACAAGTTGACTAACATATAGCCTACCTAGCCTACCTAAATTAGGCAAATAAATTATGCACCCTCTGTCAAAGAATCTTTCTGCCGTTTTGGACTGTAGCCTATAGCGCATTTTCTATATTTGTGGGTTAGGGTTGGGTACCGGCCTCAGATTTTCACATGTAGTCGGGTGGTTGGGTTATTAGCAATTGCGGCCGGGTGAGGATAAACACACACACACACACACATACAAATAGCCAATCGGATTCCACACTTCACGATTGCTTCGATCACATGGACTGGGATATGTTCCGGGTAGCATTGATGTACACGTGTTGCAGGAATTTAATTCCTCTGTTTTAATACCCAATTAAAATTAAACACTCTGTCAATTCATAAGAATTTGTATGACCCTTATTTTATAGAAATGGACAGAGCCCGGTCTTAAAGTGAAATAGCAGCCTTTATTCACGAGCGTACTGAACACGATACAGTTTACCACAGGTTATAAACTGAAAATGACGTCATTAGTTCCAGTACCAACCCGTCTCTTCTCCCACCCTGGTACAAAGGCAGTATCTCAAGCCTTCCCACATCTTCTCTCTACCAATTTAATATCATTTATGAGCCAAGGTCTTCTTGTGTAGATAAGCATTCTAGCCAGTCTGAAGATTTAGTTAATTCATTTCTACCAAGGAACAGACCGTCATTGTTCTAATCCTTGATTATATTTACACGCATTATATTCAGTACTAGGATTAAAAAAGAATATACATATACAGTAACATAATAGTATTCTGATTAGTACATATACAGTAACATAATAGTATTCTGATTAGTACATCCTGATTGAAATGTATACATAATTTAAAAATTCCCTTAACAACACGCTGACTCTGTGAGCGAGTTTATCAGGAAGTGTATAGGAGATGTTGTACCCACGGTTAAAACCTTCCCTAACCAGAAACCGTGGATTGATGGCAGCATTTGCTCAAAACTGAAAGCACCTACCTCTGCATTTAATCATGGCAAGGCGACTGGAAACATGGCCGAATACAAAGTGTAGTTATTCCCTCCATAAGGCAATCAAAAAAGCAAAGTGTCAGTATAGGGTCAAAGTGGAGTCGCAATTCAGCAGCTCAAACACAAGACGTATGTGGCAGGGTCTACAGACAATCACAGATCACAAAAAGAAAACCAGCCCCGTCGCGGACATCGACGTCTTGCTCCCAGACAAATTGAACAGCTTTCTTGGACAATACAGTGCCACTAAAACAAAGACTGTGGGCTCTCCTTCTCTGTGAGTAAAACATTTAAACGTGTTAACCCTCGCAAGGCTGCCGGCCCAGACGACATCCTCAGAGCATGCACAGACCAACTGGCTGGTGTGTTTACAGACATATTCAATCAATCCCTATCCCAGTCTGTTGTCCCCACATTCTTCAACGTGGCCACCATTGTTCCTGTTCTCAAGAAAGCTAAGGTAACTGAACTAAATGACTATAGCCCCGTAGCACTCACTTCTGTTATCATGAAGTGCTTTGAGAGACTAGTCAAGGATCATATCACCTGCACACTTCCCTATCCCATCTGGCCAATAGGAATACCTATGTAAGAATGCTGTTCATTGACTATAGCTCAGCATTCAACACCATAGTACCCTCCAAACTCATCATTAAGCTTGAGACCCTGGGTCTCGACCCCGCCTTGTGCAACCCCACAATGTTGCGTGCTCAGTCCCCTCCTGTACTCCCTGTTCACCCATGACTGCGTGGCCATGCACGCCTCCAACTCAATCATCAAGTTTGCAGATGACGCTACAGTGGTAAGCTTGACTACCAACAATGACGAGACAGTCTACAGGGAGGAGGTGAGGGCCCTCGGAGTGTTGTGTCAGGAAAATAACCTCTCACTCTATGTCAACAAAACAAAAGAGATGATCGTGGACTTCAGAAAACAGCCAAGAGAGCACCCCAGAGGGTGGTGAGGTCTGCACACTGCATCACTGGGGGCAAACTACCTGCCCTCCAGGACACTTACACCACAATGAAGTCACAAGGCAAAAAAGATCATCAAGGACAATAACCAACCGAGTCACCACCTGTTCACCTCGCTTCCATCCAGGTACATCAAAGCTGAGACAGAGAGTCTGAATAACAGCTTTGATCTCAAGGCCATCAGATTGTTAAACAGCCACCACTAGCACAGAGAGGCGGCTGACTACCTACAGACTTGATTGGCCACTTTAATAAATGGAACACTAGTCACTTTAATAATGCCACTTTAATAATGTTTCATATCTTGCATTACTCATCTCATATGTGTATACTGTATACTGTATCCTTCACTATCTATTCTTTACTATCTATTGCATCTTAGCTACTCTGTCACTGCTCATACCTATATTTTATACTTAAATATTCTTATCACATTCCTTTACTAGATTGTGTGTATTAGGTTTTGTTGTGGAATTTGTGGGTGCCTAACAAGTTGGAAGAGAAGAGTCGTGGAAATACTCAAGTCTAAATACATTTTGACTCTGTACCGATACCCCCTGTATATAGCCCCACTATTGTTATTTACTGCTGCTCTTTAATTATTTGTTATAATTTTTTCTTACTTTTTTGTAGGTATTTTCTTAAAATTGCATTGTTGGTTAAGGGCTTGAAAGTAAGCATTTCAATGTAAGGTTGTATTCGGCGCATGTGACAAATAACATTTGATTTGATTTGCACTGCTGTCTTTCTCTGTTTCTCGCTCTCTATCTCTCTCTCCATCTATCTTCCACTCTCTTCCCACCTCTCTCTCCCTTTCATCTTTTCTTTCTCACTTCCTTCCAACCAACCAGCATAGCAACAGACGCGTTGGTTCATTACGTAATGAATTTTGCAAGTTCTAGCAACAGCCCTAGCAATCCCATTATGACACAGTGGGAGACCCTTTTCAGCCTCCTGAAGGGGAAGAGGTTCTGCCGTGCCCTCTTCATGACTGCGCAGGTGTGTGTGGACCATGTTAAGTCCTTAGTGATGTGGACGCCAAGGAACATGAAGCTCTCGATCCACTACACAATAGCCCGGTCGATGTAGATTGAGGTGTGCTCTCCCCTCTTTCTGCTATAGTTCACAATCGGCTCCTTGGTATGACTGATGTTGAGGGACAGGTTGTCGTCCTAGTACCACACTGCTATGTCTATGACCTCCTCCCTGTAGGCTGTCTCATCACCATTGGTGATCAAGCCTACCACTGTTGTGTTGTCAGCAAACTTGATGATGGTGTTGGACACATGCGTGGCCACGCAGTTGTGGGTGAACAGGGAGTACAGGATGGGACTAAGCACACACCACGGGGAGGCCCCTGTGGCCACCAGAGGTGTTGTTGCCAGGCCATCAGGAGGTCCAGGTTCCAGTTGCAGAGATGGCTTCAGTTCCAGGGTCCCGAGCTTGGTGATGAGCTTGGAGGGGACTATGGTGTTGAAGGTTGAGCTGTAGTCTATGAAGAGCATTCTCACATAGTTATTACCCCTCTTGCCCAGGCGGGAGAGGGCTTTAACACCCACGGTTCTCCTGAGGTCATCTTGAGTGACCGAGGTCATGAATGCTGGAACAAGGTAGGTTATATTCTGTCACCAATGGTTTGCTTTATATATTTTTTTACAATTTGTTTTTCCATGGTACATAATCAGACATATTTCAGTATCTTACATTGTCAGTAGATATCGCTGCCCTACCCCCTCCTCCAGGTTTGGTGAATGGACCAACCAGACCCTCAAGACTGCCATGGGCAAGTCCCTTAATTGGTTCCAGGAAGGGTGGGAGAACAATCTGAAGGTAATTCTCTTTGCATACAACATCATCCAGGTCTCCACCGAGTATGGACGGGAGCCGCAGCTGTTGACTGAGGTAAACAATGCAATTGCATATGCAATTATTGCATATACTGTAGTCCTTCAAATTTGTGATTGACTTATTGTTGTTGTTTGTCTATTGAAGTGATATGGCAGGTGAAACCCAGAGGACAAACCATCTCCCCAAAGAAATTTCAACCTACCACTATTTTCAATTGCTATCACTTTTATTATAAGGCAGATTGCAGTTCCTAGGGCTTCCACTAGATGTCAACCGTCTTCAGAAAGAGTTTCAGGCTGGTTTTTGGAAGAATTAGCCAGAAATTGTAGTTGTTCTAGGTGGCTCCCATTTTGACTGTAGTGTTTCCAAGCTCATGGAAGAGAACGTGTTCTTTGGTAATTTTCTCCGGTAAAGACAATAACGATTCTCAGTTTTAAATTGTATTGTTTATTTACGTATTAGGGTACCTAAGGTTTGATTATAAATGTCGCTTGACCTGTTTGGAAAAGTTGATTAGTAACGTTTGGGATTAATTTTGTATGCATTTTGATGGAGGGAAACTGGATGGATTATTGACTGAAGCGCGCCAGCTAAACTACGTTTTTATGGATATAAAGAAGGACATTATCGAACAAAAGGACCATTAGTGATGTAACTGGGATGTTTTGGAGTGCCAACAGAAGAAGATCGTCATTGGTAAGACATTTTTTATATCGCAATTTCTGACTGTCGTGTCGCACCTGCCTGGTTCGAAATATGTTTTTCATGTGTTTGTACGCAGGGCGCAGTTCTCAGAAATTTGCATGGTGTGCTTTCGCCGTAAAGCCTTTTTGGAATCTGACACAGTGGCTGGATTAACAAGAAGTTAAGCTTAATTGTAATGTATTACACTTGTGATTTTATGAAAGTTAAATATTTATAATACTGTAGTTTGTATTTCGCACCGTCCCACCTGCCCATAAGAAGTTAACCAGGTAAAAATGATTGGCCTCTGTGAATTTATTTTATAACACTGCACTAATCCATCACATTTTCTCACAGTAAAGTGGAACCCAAGTGGGCTCCCAAGTGGTGCACCAGTCTAAGGCAATGCATCTCAGTGCAAGAGGTGTCACTATAGTCCCTGGTTCAAATCCAGACTGCATCACATCTGGCTGTGATTGGGAGTCCCATAGGGCGGCATACAGTTGTCTGTGTTTGGCCAGGGTAGGCCGTCATTGTAAAGAAGAAATTGTTCTGGGATAGGGGGACGCAAATGTCCCACTTGGCCAATTGCCAGGGGAAATGCAGAGCGCCAGATTCAAATAAAATACTATAAAATTCAAACTTTCATTAAATCACACATGTAAGATACTCAATTAAAGCTACACTCGTTGTGAATCCAGGCAACATGTAAGATTTCAAAAAGGCTTTTTGGCGAAAGCATATGAAGCTTTTATCTGATGATAGCACAAGAGTAAACAAAGTGAGAAATAATATTTCAACCCTGCAGGCACTACACAAAAGGCAGAAATAAAATATAAATCATCCCTTACCTTTGACGAGCTTCTTTTGGTGGCACTCCAATATGTCCCATAAAAATCACAAATGGTCCTTTTGTTTGATTAATTCCATCCATATATATCCAAAAGTATATTTGGCGCGTTTGATCCAGAAAAAAACAGCTTCCAATTTGCGCAACGTCACTACAAAATATCTCAAAAGTTACCTGTAAACATTGCCAAAACATTTCAAACTACTTTTGTAATACAACTTTAGGTACTTTTAAACGTTAATAATCAATCAAATTGAAGACGGGTCTATCTGTTTTCAATACAGGACAACAACAAACTGACGCTACTTTTCTAGTCTTGCGCAACTCTCAACAGTGTTACACTGTTTCAAGATGGCCGTACCTCTCCATTTCACAAAGAAATAACCTCAACCATTTTCCAAAGACTGGTGACATCCATTGGAAGCGGTAGGAACTGCAAACAAATGCCTGAGAAATCCAGTTCCCCAATGGAAATTCATTGAATGGACAGTGACCTAAAAAAAAAAAATCTGAATGGTTAGGCCTCTGGGTTTTGCCTGGTACATACGTTCTGTTATACTCACAGACATGATTCAAACAGAGTGTTTTTTATCCAAATCTACTAATAATATGCATATCTTGTATTCTTGGCATGAATAGCAGGAAGTTGAAATTGGGCACGCTACTTATCCAAAAGTGAAAATGCTGCCCCCTATCCCAAAGAGGTCTGACTTGCCTCGTTAAATTAAACATTTTAAAAAAACTGTGTCTCTGTCTCCTACCTTTTTCCTTTTAACTCTGCTCCTGTTCTCCAGGACCTAGGCTTTCTGCCCAACACCCAGATGTGGATCCACCTGATGTCTTCCATTACCAACCACCCTCCAACTTTTCATTACATCATCTACAGCTACTGTTATTGTCATGTTGTCATTATCTGCTAAGAACGTTTTCTTGCTCTATCATACTGGGCACATAATTATGTGAGATACACAAATGAACTAAAAACATTAGCACTGCAAACACTCAGAACAAAGAGAGCAGCAGTGCCTGGACTTTGCAGAATCCTTCTTCAAGTCCCCCTTCTGAGACTGGCTGCCTGTTGAGAACAAGTGACAGGCAGAATTCCACACATCAGAATTCAGTATTTTAGTCTATGATTGCCATGTGAGTGCATGAAAAAAATCAGAAAATAAATTGACCTTTTGCGTGTAGGGCACAGTATTTTAGTTTTTGGCTAAAAAACGTACCAATTTGAAACTGCCTATTTCTCAGCCCCAGAAACTAGAATATGCATATAATTGTCATATTAGGATAGAAAACACTCTAAAGTTTCCAAAACTGGAAAAATATTGTCTGTGAGTATTACTGAACTGATATTGCAGGTAAAAACCTGAGGAAAATCCAATCAGGAAGTGCCTCTTATTTTGAAACCTCTCTGTTCCTATGCATGCCTATCCTCCATTTAAAGGGATATCAACCACATTCCTTTTTCTATGGCTTCCCTACAGTGTCAACAGTCTTTAGACATAGTTTCAGGCTTTTATTTTGAAAAATGAGCGCGAAGGATCACATTGCATAAGTGGATAGGTGCGGGCTCTCAGAGTGAGTTTTGCGCTACAGAGTAAAGCAGCCATTGTTTCTCCCGGTGGTTTTGAAAAACCTACACACCCGTTTGATATATTATCGAATATATATTTTAAAAACAACCTGAGGATTGATTATAAAAAACTTTGACATGTTTCTGTGGACATTATGGATATTATTTGGAATATACGTCTGCGTTGTCATGACTGCTCTTTCCTGTGGATTTCTGAACATAACGCGACAAACAAACTGAGGTATTTTGGGTATAAAAATAATCTTTATGGAACAAAAGGAACATTTGTTGTGTAACTGGGAGTCTCGTGAGTGAAAATATCTGAAGATCATCAAAGGTAAACGATTAATTTGAATTGCTTTTCTGATTTTCGTGACCTAGCTACTTAATGCTTAGTGTACATAATGTTATGTCATGCTATCGATAAACTTACACAAACGCTTGGATTGCTTTCGATGTAAAGCATAATTTGAGACGACAGGTGGATTAACCTCTAGTGTCGAGCAATCCCGTAACCGGGAGCGTAATTATAGCCTCAAGCTCATTACCATAATGCAACGTTAACTATTCATGAAAATCGCAAATGAAATGAAAGAAATATATTCACTCACAAGCTTAGCCTTTTGTTAACAACACTGTCATCTCAGAATTTCAAAATATGCTATTCAACCATAGCTACACAAGCATTTGTGTAAGAGTATTGATAGCCAGCATAGCATTAAGCCTAGCATTCAGCAGGCAACATTTTCACAAAAACAAGAAAAGCATTCAAATAAAATAACCTTTGAAGAACTTCGGATGTTTTCAATGAGGAGACTCTCAGTTAGATAGCAAATGTTCATTTTTTCCAAAAATATTATTTGTGTAGGAGAAATCACTCCGTTTTGTTCATCACGTTTGGCTAAGAAAAAAATCTGAAAATGCAGTCTCTACAACGTCGAACTTTTTACCAAATTAACTCCATAATATCGACAGAAACATGGCAAACGTTGTTTAGAATCAATCCTCAAGGTGTTTTTCACATATCTATTCGATGATAAATCATTCGTGGCAGCTGTGTTTCTCCTCGAAGCAAACTGAAATAGACACGCAGCTGGAGATTACGCAACCAAGCGGCCACCTGGTAGATGTAGTCTCTTAAGGTCAATCTTCCAATGATTTGCCTACAAATACGTCACAATGCTGTCAACACCTTGGGGAAACGACAGAAAGTCTAAGCTCATTCGTGACCCATACACAGCCATATAAGGAGACATTGGAACACAGTGCATTCAAAATCTGGGGCACTTCCTGTATGAAATTTCATCTTGGTTTCGCCTGTAGCATTAGTTCTGTGGCACTCACAGACAATATCTTTGCAGTTTTGGAAACGTCAGGGTGTTTTCTTTCCAAAGCTGTCAATTATATGCATAGTCGAGCATCTTTTCGTGACAAAATATCTTGTTTAAAATGGGAACGTTTTTTTATCCATAAATTAAAAGAGCGCCCCCTATATCCAAGAAGTTAACAAAAGGCTAAGCTGTGTTTTGTAATATTGCACTTGTGATTTCATGAATATGAATATTTTTTAGTAATATTATTTTACTGTTGCGCTATGCTATTCAGAGGTTGCTGACGAAAATGATCCCGCTAACGGGATGGGAAGCGTCAAGAAGTTAATGCCACAACTGTACCAAAAAATATCAACGGTAATCTTAAATATTGCCAGGTTGATTTTCACAGTTGTTTCACAAGTTGTTCATTGTAAGTTGTAAGGTATCCTTGGATGGTATTTATTTGTTCCACATTATTCATTGTTGTATCCTAGGACCTACAATAGATAGTATAAAAATGGCGCTGGAGGAGAAGGCCACCGTTTTACGGTCTCCTAACCAATTGTGCTATTATGTGTTTTTTTTCGCGATATGTAAATTATTTTGTACATAATGTTTCTGCAACCATATCTTACGGAAGAAAAGAGCTTCTGGATTTCAGGACAGTGATCACTCACCTTGGATTAGTCAAAGATTTCTTCAACAACAACAACAAGCAGGACTCACATGATATTCTCCAAACACCCCACAGGGCAGACATCCAAATTATTCGCAAAAGGAAGCGAGGCAGAGGATGAAGAGCCGGATGCCTCATCCGGACCCGCAGAAGGCAACTAGGAAAGCTGCCGTTACGTCAATATTACTCGCCAACGTGCAATCATTGGACAATAAACTAGACGATCACAAAAAAGCATAATATCCTATGCTTCACGGAATTGTTGCTGAATGACGATGTGGATATTCAGCTAGCGAGATACACGCTCCACCGGTAGGATAGAACAGCACACTTCGGTAAGATGAGGGGGGGGGCGGCATGTGCATATTTTTTAACAACAGCTGGTGCACGAAATCTAAGGAAGTCTCTAGATTTTGCTCGCCTGAAGTAGAGTATATTGTGATAAACTGCAGGCCACACTACTTGCCTAGAGAGTTTTCAGCTATACTTTTCGTGGCTGTTTATTTACCACCACAGACAGATGCTGGCACTAAGACCGCACTCAGTCAGCTGTATAAGGAAATAAGCAAACAGGAAATCACTAACCTAGAGGCGGCACTCCTAGTGGCCGGAGACTTTAATGCAGGGAAACTTAAATCAGTTCTACCAAATCTCTATCAACATGTTAAATGTGCAACCAGAGGGAAAAACATTCTAGATCACCTGTACTCCACACACATAGATGCGTACAAAGCTCTCCCTCGCCCTCCATTTGGTAAATCCGACCACAACTCTATCCTCCTGATTCCTGCTTAAAAGCTAAAATTAAAGCAGGAAGCACCAGTGACTCCGTCTATAAAAAAATGGTCAGATGAAGCAGATGCTAAACTACAGGACTGCTTTGCTATCACAGACTGGAACATGTTCCGGGATTCTTCCGATGATATTAAGGAATACACCACATCAGTCACTGGCTTTATCAATAAGTGCGTCCCCACAGTGACTGTACGTGCATACCCCAACCAGAAGCCATGGATAACAGGCAACGTTCGCACTGAGCTAAAGGGTAGAGTAGAGCTGCTGCTTTCAATGTGCGGGACTCTAATCCGGAAGCTTACCTGAAATCCCGCTATTCCCTGCGACGAACCATCAAACAGGCAAAGTGTCAATACAGGGCTAAGATTGAATCATACTACACCGGCTCCGACGCTCGTCGGATGTGGCAGGGCTTGCAAACGATTACAGACCACTTAGGGAAGCACAGCCGCGAGCTGCCAAGTGACACGAGCCTACCAGACGAGCTAAATCACTTCTATGCTTGCTTCAAGGCAAGCAACACTGAGGCATGCATAAGAGCATCAGCTGTTTCAGACGACTGTGTGATCACACTCTCCGTAGCCGACGTGAGTAAGACTTTTAAACAGGTCAACATACACAAGGCTGCGGGGCCAGATGGATTACCAGGATGTGTGCTCCGGGCATGTGCTGACCAACTGGCAGGTATCTTCACTGACATTTTCAACATGTCCCTGATTGAGTCTGTAATACCAACATGTTTCAAGCAGACCACCATAGTCCCTGTGCCCAAGAACACTCACGTCCGTAGCCATGAAGTGCTTTGAAAGGCTGGTAATGGCATTATCCCAGAAACCCAAGACCCTCTCCTATTTGCATACCACCCAAATAGATCCACAGATGATGCAATCTCTATTGCACTCCACACTTCCTTTACCACCTGGACAAAAGGAACACCTATGTGAGAATGCTGTTCATTGACTACAGCTCAGCGTTCAACACCATAGTACCCTCAAAGCTCATCACCAAGCTAAGGAACCTGGGACTAAACACCTCACTCTGCAACTGGATCCTGGACTTCCTGACAGACCACCCCCAGATAGTGAGGGTAGGTAGCAACACATCGCCATGCTGATCCTCAACACTGGAGCTCCCCAGGGGTGCGTGCTCAGTCCCCTCCTGTACTCCCTGTTCACCCACAACTGCATGGCCAGGCACAACTCCAACACCATCATTAAGTTTGCTGACGACACAACAGTGGTAGGCCCGACCAACCAGTGCTCCCGCACATTGGCTAACCAGGCTAACTGAATTGTGTCCCACCACCCGCAACCCCTATTTTTACATTTCTACTACTCTCTGTTCATCGTATACTGTATGCATAGTTACTTTAACGAAACGTACATGTACATACTACCTCAATAAGCCTGACTAACAGGTGTCTGTATATAGCCTTGCTACTCTTTTTTCAAATGCCTTTTTACTGTTGTTTTATTTCTTTACTTACCTACACACACACACACACCTTTTTTCCCTTTTTTCCAGCATCATTGGTTAGAGCCTATAAGTAAGCATTTCACTGTAAGGTCTACACCTGTTGTATTCGGCGCACGTGACAAATAAACTTTGATTTGATTTAGTACATATATGACCTATGCGAGATAGAAAAAAAGGAATCATAATAGAGGACTACTGAAATTATACTATTTCAGTGTAGATAAGGGAAGGGCAGGTTAACATATAGCTTCAATAAAGTTCCAACCAAAGTATTCTTTCTTGTCTTCGTGAGCAATGGAACGGAAGTGACTACCATGAGGAAAAAGTGGGATCACAAAATGGCTGCTTGATGGACAGCTGATATATTCTGCTCTCATTCACTCCCACAACAACATAGAAGCCTCATTATAATTTATATTGATGGTTGACATCTAGTGGAACCCATAGGCAGTGCAACATCATTCATATCTCAAGGGGATTTCATTGGGGACTCGTGTGAATACATACAAGCTCATTTCTGACTTTCTGTTTTGATTTCAACTCAGGATTTTGCCTGGCAATATGAGTTCTGTTATACTCAGAGACATCATTCAAACAGTTTTAGACACTTCAGAGTGTTTTCTATCCAATACTAATAATAATATGCAAATATTAGCAACTATGACTGAGGAGTAGGCCGTTTGATATGGGCACCTTTTCATCCAAGCTCCTCAATACTGCCCCTGCAGCCATAAAAAGTTCGAATAAAAACATGACAAAGAGACACCAGCGTATAAATCAAATGGATTTGCATATGAATGGGGTAGAAATTAGCTGACTTGGTGATCTGTAAGGTAAATAACTTTAATGTGTCATGCAGATTACACTTTTTCTTTGTCATTTCCGAAACGTGGCAATGTTTAAGACAGATTTCATATTTTAAGACGCATTTCTTGTTGTAACGTTAACAAGGTACCCGAAATAGTTCAATTTAATGTTTACATTTTATTAGCTAAACAAATCTTGTTTAATCAGCAAAATTATCGCAGAAATCAGCCTTGTTTGCATAGCGATGATGAAAAGAACGTCATTTAGGCAGTAATGATCTCCAAAATTCTAATCATTAGGTTATCCCACCGTTGATATAGCAACGAACTCTAATAGTTTATCAAACCCCATTGTGACGTAGAGCGGGACACTTTTTGGCCGGGAGACATTATTTGGCATGACAGGCCCTCAAACTCAACTCTGAACCTCAAAGCCAGTTCCACTGCTTTTATTAATTGTTTCCCTCTAATCGGGGACAGATTAAGACTTGGGACACTAGATGGGTGCAATTAATTTTCAGGAAGAACAGAAAACCAGCAGACTCTGGACCTCGTAGGGTAAGAGTTGAATATCCCTGGTCTAGGGTGTCTGGGATGATGGTGTCGATGTGTGTCATGACCAGCCCTTCAAAGCACTCCATAATTACAGATGTGAGTGCTACGTACAGTGCGATATTCATTTAGGCAGGTTACCTTGGAGCTCTTGGGAAGAGGGACAATGGTGGTCAGCTTGAACCATGTTGGGATTACAGACGGGGACAAGGAGAGGTTGAAAAACTCAGTGAAGGCACTTGCCAGCTGGTCTGCACATGCTTTGCAAATGCGGCCTGGTATTCTGTCCCAACGACCTTTTGAATGTTAACCTGTTTAAATGTTTTGCTCACATTGGCCATGGAGAGCAAAATAACACAGTCATCCCCAAAAAAAGGTATTTCATTTCCTCGAAACAAGCATAAAAGGCATTTAGCTCATTTGCAGATTCTGCATTGCTTAGGCAACTCACTGCGGGGTTTCCCTTTGTAAGCCAGTATTGTCTGCAAGCCCTGTCACATACGTCGAGCGTCGTATCTGAGTCAGGGTTGTAGGCCTCCTTCCTCGCACACGCATTTTCAGCTCTGCTGAAAGCCATTTTGCTACAACTTTGGAATTATGCTTGTGGTCATTGTCCATTTGGAAGACCCATTTGCGACCAAGCTTCAACTTCCTGACTGATGTCTTGAGATATTTCTTCAATATATTCACATGAAGTGGCGCCAAACCAAACTGGAAGTCTTCTGACTAGCTTGGAAAGACAGTACCGTGCAGTATCGAAGAGCCCTCACTGCTGCTCGATCATCCGATTTTTCCAACTTAATCAAGGAAAAAAAGAACGATCCGAAATGTATTTTTGATACTGTCGCAAAGCTAACTAAAAGGCAGCATTCCCCAAGTGAGGATGGCTTTCACTTCAGCAGTAATAAATTCATGAACTTCTTTGAGGAAAAGATCATGATTATTAGAAAGCAAATTACGGACTCCTCCTTAAATCTGCATATTCCTTCAAAGCTCAGTTGTCCTGAGTCTGCACAACTCTGCCAGGACCTAGAATCAAGAGAGACACTCAAGTGTTTTAGTACTATATCTCTTGACACATTGATTAAAATAATCATGGCCTCCAAACCTTCAAGCTGCATACTGGACCCTATTCTATCTAAACTACTGAAAGAGCTGCTTCCTGTGCTTGGCCCTCCTATGTTGAACATAATAAACGGCTCTCTATCCACCGGATGTGTACCAAACTCACTAAAAGTGGCAGTAATAAAGCCTCTTTTGAAAAAGCAAAACCTTGACCCAGAAAATATAAAACACTATCGGCTATATCGAATCTTCCATATCGAATCTTCTATATCGAATCTTCCATTCCTCTCAAAAATTTTAGAAAAGGCTGTTGAGCAGCAACTCACTGCCTTCCTGAAGACAAACAATGTATACAACATGCTTCAGTCTGGTTTTAGACCCCATCATAGCACTGAGACTGCACCTGTGAAGGTGGTAAATGACCTTTTAATGGCATCATACCGAGGCTCTGCATCTGTCCTCGTGCTCCAAGACCTTAGTGCTGCTTTTCATACCATCGATCACCACATTCCTTTGGAGAGATTGGAAACCCAAATTGGTCTACACGGACAGGTTCTGGCCTGGTTTAGATCTTATCTTTCGGAAGGATATCAGTTTGTCTCTGTTAATCGTTTGTCCTCTGACAAATCAACTGTAAATGTCGGTGTTCCTCAAGGTTCCGTTTTAGGACCACTATTGTTTTCACTATATATTTTACCTCTTGGGGATTCATTCGAAAACATAATGTTAGCTTTCACTACTATGTGGATGACACACAGCTGTACATTTCAATGAAATATGGTGAAGCCCCAAAATTGCCCTTGCTAGAAGCCTGTGTTTCAGACATAAGGAAGTGGATGGCTGCAAACATTCTACTTTTAAACTCGGACAAAACAGAGATGCTTGTTCTAGGTCCCAAGAAACAAAGAGATCTTCTGTTGAATCTGACAATTACTCTTAATGGTTGTACAATCGTCTCAAATAAAACTGTGAAGGACCTCGGCGTTACTTTGGACCCTGATCTCTCTTTTGACGAACATATCAAGACTGTTTCAAGGAAAACCTTTTTCCATCTTTGTAACATTGCAAAAATGAGAAACTTTCTGTCCAAAAATAATGCAGAAAAATGAATCCATGCTTTTGTTACTTCTAGGTTAGACTACTGCAATGCTCTACTTTCCGGCTACCCGGATAAAGCACTAAATAAACTTCAGTTAGTGCTAAATACAGCTGCTAGAATCCTGACTAGAACCAAATAATTTGATCATATTACTCCAGTGCTAGCCTCCCTACACTGGCTTCCTGTCAAGGCAAGGGCTGATTTCAAGGTTTTACTGCTAACCTACAAAGCATTACATAGGCTTGCTCCTACCTATCTCTCTGATTTGGTCCTGCCGTACATACCTACATGTACGCTACGGTCACAAGACGCAGGCCTCCTTATTGTCCCTAGAATTTCTAAGCAAACAGCTGGAGGCAGGGCTTTCCCCTATAGAGCTCAATTTTATTGGAATGGTCTGCCTACCCATGTGAGAGACGCAAACTCGGTCTCAACCTTTAAGTCTTTACTGAAGACTCATCTCAATAGTGGTTCATATGATTGAGTGTAGTCTGGCCCAGGAGTGTGAAGGCGAACGGAAAGGCCTTGGAGCAACGAACTGCCCTTGCTGTCTCTGCCTGTCCGGTTCCCCTGTTTCCACTGGGATTCTCTGCCTCTAACCCTATTACAGGGGCTGAGTCACTGGCTTCCTGGGGCTCTTTCATACTGTCCCTGGGAGGGGTGCGTCACCTGAGTGGGTTGAGTTACTGATGTGATCTTCCTGTCTGGGTTGGCGCCCCCCCCTTGGGTTGTGCCGTGGTGCAGATCTTTGTGGGCTATACTCGGCCTTGTCTCAGGGTGGTAAGTTGGTGGTTGAAAATATCCCTCTAGTGGTGTGGGGGCTGTGCTTTGGCAAAGTGGGTGGGGTTATATCCTTCCTGTTTGGCCCTGTCTGGGGGTATCATCGAATGGGGCCACAGTGTCTCCTGACCCGTCCTGTCTCAGCCTCCAGTATTTATGCTGCAGTAGTTTATGTGTCGGGGGGCTAGGGTCAGTTTGTTATATCTGGAGTACTTCTCCTGTCTTATCCGGTGTCCTGTGTGAATTTAAATATGCTCTCTCTAATTCCCACTTTCTCTATTTCTCTCTCTCGGAGGAGGACCTGAGCCGTAGGACCATGTCTCAGGACTACCTGGCATGATGACTCCTTGCTGTCCCCAGTCCACCTGGCCGTGCTGCTGCTCCAGTTTCAATTGTTCTGTCTGCGGCTATGGAACTCTGACCTGTTCACCGGACGTGCTACCTGTCCCAGACCTATTATTTGACCATGCTGGTCATTTATGAACATTTGAATATCTTGGCCATGTTCTGTTAAAAGAGGACTGGCCAAGAAGAGGACTGGCCACCCCTCATAGCCTGGTTCCTCTCTAGATTTCTTCCTAGGTTTTGGCCTTTCTAGGGAATTGTTCCTAGCCAACGTGCTTCAACACCTACATTGCTTGCTGTTTGGGGTTTTAGGCTGGGTTTCTGTACAGCACTTTGAGATATCAGCTGATGTACGAAGGGCTATATAAATACATTTGATTTGATGATATAGATACTTTGTACCTGTTTCCTCCAGCATCTTCACAAGGTCCTTTGCTGTTGTTGATCTGGGATTGATTTGCACTTTTCGCAAACAAAGTACGTTCATCTCTCGGAGACAGAACGCTTCTCCACCCTGAGCGGTATGATGGCTGTGTGGTCCCATGGTGTTTATACTTGCCTGCTATTGTTTGTACAGATGAATGCGGTACCTTCAGGCGTTTGGAAATTGCTCCCAAGGATGAATCAGACTTGTGGGGGTCTACAACATTTTTTCTGAGGTCTTGGCTGATTTCTTCTGATTTTCCCATGATGTCAAGCAAAGAGGCACTGAGTTTGAAGGTAGGCCTTGAAATACATCCACAGTAGATACATACAAAGGTACACCCCCAATTGACTCAAATGATGTCAATTAGCCTCTCAGAAGCTTCTAAAGCCATGACATCATTTTCTGGAATATTCCAAGCTGTTTAAAGGCACAGTCAATTTAGTGTATGTAAACTTTTGACCCACCGGAATTGTGATGAAATAATCTGTCTGTAAACAATTGTTGGGAAAATTACTTGTGTCATGCACACAGTAGATGTTCTAACCGACTTGCCAAAACTATAGTGTGTTAACAAGAAATTTGACACACACACACACACACACACACACGCACGCACACACACACACACACACACACACACACACACACACACACACACACACACACACACACACACACACACACACACACACACACACACACACACACACACACACACACACACACACACACACACATAGCTACACACACACAAACAGCAATGCAGATTATCCAGCTTTCTTTCAAAGTGTCGCAAAAACTTCATACATATTTCTGCAGTGAAGTTAATAGTCAGTCAGACATAATCGCAGAAGAGACAAACTAAAGAAAACACTGATGTTTGCTTTTGAGGGTGATGCCAACAACTTGTCTGCCAAGGTGGGTGTGTGTCCATCAGATGGTGATAACTGGAGCTTAATATGAACAGCGACTATCTCTCCTCTGGTCAGACAAGCACAAAGCAGAGGGAATGGCCTGGCCACCTGCCACAAACAAACCACACGTCCAGTCAGATAGCCACGCCACACACACACACACACACACACACACACACACACACACACACACACACACACACACACACACACACACACACACACACACACACACACACACACACACACACACACACACACACACACACACACACACAGCTGTGGTGGACTAGAGGGGCAGTAATTGAATGTTGGCTCGCTTCAGGAAGCATGACACGAAACCAAGAGGCCAGAACTTGTTTCTTTACACACAAACACACTATTTATCCCTGGGACCAGGGGCACCAGGCAGCTGGGAGTCATAGATTTAACCTATCCTACTGATCTATGTCTGGACAGGGGAAAAGAATGAGAGGAGGGAGAAGGAGGAGAGGGAGGAGAGGAGGGAAAGGAGGAAAGGGGCCTGGGACTGGGAGTATGGGGATATGGCTGGGAAGTCAGGGTTGGTTAAAGTGTCTGGGGCCTGGTGCTAGTTCATGGGGGAAGGGGCTCGGGCAGGATCTGGAGCAGGGACAGGGCTCTGGCATGGGCAAGATAGAAGGGACAGGGGGATGGGGTGAGAGTAGAGGGGTGGGGTTGCGGGGGCTGGGCAAGGCAGAGGGAAGATGGGGGAGAGAGAGGGCAGACGTCTGGAGCAGGGTAGAGGTGTAGGCCTGGGGCTGAGGGAGTTAAGTCCTGGCTGACATGGCTAATGCTTAAATCTTATTCCCCCTCTCTACAATAACACAGGTTCAACAAAGCCACTGCCAAAATCCTCTGAGGCACTGACACAGAAAATCCCCCTCCTTCCCTCCCTCCCTCCTTCCCTCCATCCCTCCTTCCCTCCCTCCCTCCCTCCCTCCCTCCCTCCCTCCCTCCCTCCCTCCCTCCCTCCCTCCCTCCCTCCCTCCCTCCCTCCCTCCCTCCCTCCCTCCCTCCCTCCATCCCTCCCTCCCTCCCTCCCTCCCTCCCTCCCTCCATCCCTCCTTCCTTCCCTCCATCCCTCCCTCCCTCCCTCCCTCCCTCCCTCCCTCCTTCCCTCCCTCCCTCCCTCCCTCCCTCCCTCCCTCCCTCCCTCCCTCCCTCCCTCCCTCCTTCCCTCCTTCCCTCCATCCCTCCTTCCCTCCATCCCTCCTTCCCTCCCTCCCTCCTTCCCTCCTTCCCTCCATCCCTCCTTCCCTCCATCCCTCCTTCCCTCCCTCCCTCCTTCCCTCCATCCCTCCTTCCCTCCATCCCTCCTTCCCTCCCTCCCTCCATCCCTCCCTCCCTCCTTCCTTCCTTCCTTCCTTCCTTCCTTCCTTCCTTCCTTCCTTCCTTCCTTCCTTCCTTCCTTCCTTCCTTCCTTCCTTCCTTCCTTCCTTCCTTCCTTCCTTCCCTCCCTCCCTCCCTCCCTCCCTCCCTCCCTCCATCCCTCCTTCCCTCCTTCCCTCCCTCCCTCCCTCCCTCCCTCCCTCCTTCCCTCCTTCCCTCCATCCCTCCCTCCCTCCTTCCCTCCATCCCTCCTTCCCTCCATCCCTCCTTCCCTCCATCCCTCTCTCCAGACCAGCCGACTTAGGGAACAACAAACACAGGAGGCAAATACTGCTGCACACCACTATACAGATAAACAACTTAAGCCCCTCCCTCCAACACCCGAAGCACACTGGCTACTCTCTACTCCCCCATCCACAGCTACACCCTACCCCCCTACTCTCCACTTGACTAGCCAAGCAGAGACAACCGGGATGATAACAACACTAGCCTCCATCCTGCCCTCTACTGCCCTCCCTTACCCCTGAAATATAGCAGCTTTATTTTACAGTTCATATTCCAGACAATGTGTGTGTTCATGCATACGTGTGTGTGTGTGTGTGTGTGTGTGTGTGTGTGTGTGAGTCTATAACCCCTGCCCCTGCAGAGGTTGTCTGTATGCCAGTGCTAATGTGGCTTTTCCTCACCTGTGTGCTTTTCAGACATGTGGTGAACATACTGGCATGTGCATGACCACATATCAAACACACATACTCTGACCGCAACAATAGGCCATGTGTGTGTGTGTGTGTGTGTGTGTGTGTGTGTGTGTGTGTGTGTGTGTGTGTGTGTGTGTGTGTGTGTGTGTGTGTGTGTGTGTGTGTGTGTGTGTGTGCGTGCGTGCGTGTGTGTTTGTTAGTGAGTGCTGTAGACAGGGCTGGAATCTCCTGTGTTTGTGCACGCATCTGGATGGAGAGATAGATGTCCTACAGAGGGAGGGAGGAGAGGGGAGGGGATGAAGTCCTGCTTCCACAAGGGTGTTTGAGGTAGTCCAGGAAGTTAATTCAGTAACTCCATCCCTCCATCTCCAGTCTGAGTAAAGAAGGGGAAAATGAGGGAAGAAGGGGGCCCTTGTCTGGAGTGTCAGGGGTTTTCCCACATCTGTCCTACGCATTGTGGCCTGCCTCTGTAAACAGCCCAGACGCTTATTATGGCTCTGTGAGGCTCACACAAACAAGCAGGCACAGACACACACGTACTTACACACACACAAGCTCCCCCACCAGCTGTTACCGGTATGTCTGAATGAGGCTTCTGGAACGTTTTAACGCTGATTGCAGTTAAGCGTTAAATCATCCATACTAAAGTTACCGGTGGGAGACGACACTTCACTGCACAATATTCTGGGTTGGCCACTGTTGGGCAACGTGCGTGTGTGTGTGTGTGTGTGTGTTTATGCAACACCAGTCACAGAACACTGCCCTACTTAGCCTGCTGAAGGGATTCTTGTCCTCTTTTTCCCCTCTCTTTCTCTCTGGAATGCAGTTGAACGCGCACTCTCCTTTTCTCTACTCAGGATATTTTGACAGGTTGCGCCCCCCTCCCTCTCTCCCCCTCTCTACCCCCTCTGTAACCTGGCAACTGCGAGTTTCCTGGTTTGGTTGTGAAGGCCCAAAAAACAGATATGAGGGTTTCTAGTATACTTAGTGTAGTTAAGTACTTACACTGTTCTGCCTCCTCAACTCTTCCCCATCTCCTCTTCTCCTCTCCTCTTGACTTCC